>NC_056746.1:577020919-577133419 GCF_019279795.1 Protopterus annectens
TATGGTTTGAAAACAGTCAAAAGGTAAACTTAATCAGTCCCAGGCTAGATGCATTTTCTTTGAATGGGAGTTTCAATGCCATTTCAATGGATGTGAGTTTCCAGGCCAAAGAAGCTTACTACTCATGCTAAGTCTGCTCTCATTGTGAGACTGTATTGTTTTGTTTAGCAAATGGCTATCAGTGTTTGTGCTATAAATTTCGAAATAAAAGTTTTCAATATCTCTGATCATTGTAGAAGTAAAAAAGAAAATTGTATGCACACTGACAGGTTTGACCAGCGTTTACGGTAAATGGGGAGAAATAGCCAAGAAATGGAATGGTGCTGCTCTTGGGGGGTCTGATCTATTACCCTACCTAGGCCCCACTTGACCATGATCTGGCTCTACTGACAGCTTCTTACTTCATTCAAGCAGGTTTTCATTCTGCAGTTTATAATCATCTAAAAAAGTGAAAGACCTATCATTTCTCTTTCTTCACCAGTAAATACATTACGCATTGATCCTTGTATAGAACTCTGTGAAGTTCAACTGGTCATGAAAGTGTGGAGATTTTCCTGTCATCCATCCATCTGTCTATCTATCTATCTATCTATCTATCTATCTATCTATCTATCTATCTATCTGTCTATCTACTTCCGTGTTACAGGTCTTGTGTCAGAACTACTACTTTCCAGCTGTCAACATGGTTTCAGACCTTCCTACAGCACTACTACTTCCCTCCTTTCCTTTACTGACTATATTAACAAAAACATAACTACAATATGCTTTCCTTTGCACTATTTATCGATCTGTTCAAGGCATTTGATATGGTTAATCACCAAATACTTATAAATATCCTCAAATCCGTGTCACTAGATGCACTCACTATAAAATGGTTCCAGTCCTATTTAGATAACAGACAACAGGCGGTGCTTTGGCACAACATTCTATCTACCCACCTGCCCGTTAACCTTGGTGTCCCTCAAGGGTCCATATTAGGACCCCTTCTTTTCTCCATATTTATCAATGACCTTCATCTAGCAATCCCCCAAGCTACATGCATACGATTCCACACTTTTATGCTCAGCCACATCCACTTCCGAACTTCCGTCCCTTACCCAAAAGGTATTTAATACAGTAGAACAATGGTTTACACAGCATTGCCTCCTCTTGAACCCCCAAAAAACTAAACCCCTCCTTTTTAATCCTACTCGTAAGTCCTCTCCAATAGATTTCTCAGTTACATCCACTAATAGTACTCTTATATCACCAGACCCAACTACCAAACTACTTGGTATCACCATTGACAACAACCTTAACTTCGACATCCATATCAACAATACTATAAAAACTGCTAACAAAAAATTAGGTTCTCTCTACAGGATCAAACCCTTCCTTTCACCAACAGTCAGAACAACTATTGCTCACACTCATCTAATCTCTACACTCCTCTATGCCTCACCCATATATACTAATCTATCTAAAAATAACCTCAAAAAATGGATATCTCCTACAATATCATTGCCAGATTTGCTACAGGCAACCCATTTAGAACCCACCATTGATATAATCTAAAGCAGCTAGGATGGCTTGAACTTCAGAATCTGCTTAAATTCCACCAACTAACCATTGCCCATAAGACTCTTTACCAACCTTCCAATACTCCTATACTAACTACCCTCATCATCCCCTAAATAATCTGAAGGCCTTAGGTTCATCACATAAACTTCTTGTAAATACCTCTAAATCTAATAACAGGGCTGGGGATTCTCTCTTCTCTAATACTGTTGGAAAATCCTGGAACCTTCTTCCCGGTGAACTTTCCTCACTTTCCTCTATATCACTTTTCAAAACAGACTGAAACTTTTCCTCGGAACACACTGGTTATGCCCATGTACTAAACCTGACTAATCATCTATCTCTTCAAACTAGGCTCTGCCTACCCTATAATTCTCATTAACTGTTCTACTTTCCTTATTAACTACAATACCATTTCCTCTACATAACATTATTTTCATCCTCTGTGCATACTTATTAGTGTGACAACTCTTTATTAATGTAATTATACAATAAGCTGCCTTCTTGGTTATATGTGAAGTGAATCTTAAGCTGAATCCTCAGAAGTGCAAATTCAGGCTACGAGGTTACTTATGTTGGTTATTTATTTACCAGTCTTACGACTGATCCTTCCAAGCAAACTGCAGTTCTTGAGATTCCAGCTCCAGACAATGTTCAAGCCTTGCAACGTTTTCTTGGCATGGTGTACTATCTAGGCAAGTTCATTCCAGACTTGAGCCAACTTTCAGCACCACTTAGAGAGCTGACATGCAGAGATGTATCCTGGTCATAGTCAGAGCAACACCAAAGAGCATTTGATGTCCAGAAACAGAGAATTGCCAATCCACCATCTCTCAGCTACTATGATGTTCACAAACCAGTTACGCTTTCTTGTGATGCTTCAGAATTTGGTCTTGGTGCAGTCATTCTTCAAGAGGGTAGAACAGTAGCCTACATGTCCAGAACTTTAACCCAAACTGAAATGCAATATGTGCAGCTAGAGAAAGAAAGCTTGGCAATTGTGTTTGCATGTTCAAAGTTCCATGATTATATTTATGGTAGACCTATTCAAATAAAAAATGATCACCAACCTCTAGTCACAATTTTTAGAAAGCCTATGCACACAGCTCCAGCCAGATTGCAACACATGATGCTCAAATTACAAAAGTATAATTTCAGTCTTGTCTACATGAAAGGCAAACTTCTTTATCTTGCTGATACTTTACCCAGCTCGCCCAGAAATACACTGAACAACATAAAAATAAGGAACTTGATTTTGAAGTCATGGATGTGAGAAATCTTTCTTTCACATGTCTTGGTGAGCTTAGAAGTCATATAGCCACAGATCCAGTTCTTCAGAAGCTCAACCACTTTATCAGTTGAAGATGGCCGTCAAAGCAATCTTGCTTACCTCATGACCTGCAATCTTATTTTCCTTGTAGAGATGAGATTTTGTTTGACAATGGTATCATCATGAAAGATCCAAAAATGATTGTTCCAAAATACTTAAAACAAGAGTATATCACATTTTTGCATAATGGCCACCCAGGACCTGACTCTACCAAAAGAAGGGTGAGAGGTTTAGTATTTTGACCTTCTATGTCACAGGACATTGAGAGAGTAGTTTCATCTTATTCTGTATGTAATAGTACTAAGCCAAATCACCAGAAAGAACCACTTCAGCTAAACCAGATTCTTGAACTACCTTGGTTGGCAGTAGCTACAGAGATTTCCGAGTGGAATGGTCAACATTACTTGGTGTTAGTAGACTCTTATTCTGTTTGGTTCAAGATTGACCTTCTTCCTAACCTAGCGTCCAGTACTGTCATTACTAAGATGAAGCATCATTTTACAGTCCATGGTAGTCCGCAAAAAGTTATCTCTGACAATGGTACATACTTTACAAGCCAGCAGTTCAAAAGATTTGCTGAAGAGTAGGACTTTACTCATGTTACAAGTAGCCCTGAGTACCCGCAATCAAATGGTTTGGCAGAACATGCAATTCAAAGTGGAAAACAATTACTAGAGAAGTCAAAATGAGACATTAGTGATGTTTTCTTGAATCTCTTGAATCTCAGAAATATTCCTTGTGATAAACATCTTGATTCACCTGCATGGAGATTTCTGTCGAGTCAAACAAGAACTATGTTACCAATTAGCAGTCATCTATTGGTTCCATGTGTCAAGAACAACAGATCAGTGAAAGCCCATCTGTTGACGAAGTGCTTATCTCAGAAGTCCTATTATGATAAGACCAGCAAACCTCTCAATCCATTAGGAGAAGGGGAGATAGTGAGGATAGAGATTTCAAAAGGCTATGATTGGTTAGGTTGGGAGTGTGGCCTAATGGTTAAGGTGTTTGCCTTACAAACACAAGGTACAGGGTTTGACTCTCACAAGGGATAATTGTCTAGGCTTAAAGTGGCTTGCAAGGATAGTTAGCCTAGTACTAATCTATGAACCTATGATCGGATTGGTGTTTTGAAAAGTGTATGTCCGGAGCCAAGATCGTACATTGTGGAATCACAATGAGTAGAATTTAGGCAGAATTGGAAACATTTGATCCCGGAGTCCGAGCCTGTATTACAGTATCATATATGAGAGAAAGACTCTAAATCTCAGAGTGAGTTATCCAGAGTTCCAGTTCCAGTAAATATCTCTTTTCCTGAGAAGAATCCTGAAACTCCAGAATCTGTTTGTTCACCAATGACTATCCCTGTTGCTAAACCCAGTTCTGGTTGTTATATCACTAGATCAGGTCGTATTTCCAGACCATGTTCCAGATACATGGCAACTTGGGAGTAAGGATATAAGTGTTGTGCTTGTTTCTTAGTGTCTATACAATTGCATGTCTTCTCCAGATGTAATTTTATTGTGGGTAATTCATTAAAGAGGGAGGATGTAGATCAATATGTATGTGCCTTTAAGAAGCACATGCGAGCCTGACTGCCATTTTGTAGTAAGCTGTTGCGATATAAGCATGCATGTCTGTGTAGTCTGTCAGTTAAGCAGTTTGTTTATATTTTGTACTGCTGCTATCCATCTTGGTGTGTTTCTATGTAATAAAGCATATAAACAAACTACCCTACCTGTTCATCTTCAATAGTAAACCAAGACGAGCAACACTACTTAAATATCTGACTCCCCAAATCCCTTCACCAAACCTTATAAATTACTACGGACTATGACTCTTAAAAGTCAGTCTGAAAAGCATCTCTAATAAACTACCTGACTTTCATGCTTTAATAACTTATTATTCCCCTGATCTTGTAGCCACAGAAATTGGATGAAGAAGGAAATTAAAGATAATGAAATCATAGTTCCATGGCTTCATCATACTTAAATTAAACTGACAAAACAAAATATAGCTTGTGGAGTGACAATATTCTTCAAAAATACACTAGAACTATCTATCGCCTTTTCCCCATATCACTCCAAATTTCAAACATGTAGAACCACTTATCCCAGTGCTTAAACTCAACAACCATAAAAGCCTAGCCATAATAGGAGTAGACACACCTCCTAGTAATAACATCCCCTATACTTGAAAACATTCTGTGTTGGATCTTGACCGATACACAATAGAAAACCTTTATATTGGGTGACAAAAACATTGATTAGCTGTCAAGAAACACAGAAAAACTCTCCAATGTAATACAGCTCTTTGGATTACTAATTATTACTCAAACTAGATACCATAAAACTTCAACTAGAGATTCTATGTTGGACTGAATTCTCACATCCATGGTCAAGAAAGTAACATCATAAGTACATACTGCCTCAAACCCTAAGTGACCACCTCACAACATTTGCAACCAGATACCAAAACCAGAACCTCAAACTTCATCAATATAATCTAAGAAATCTCTCTAATTTCCAGATGAAAGCTTTTATCAATGCCGTAAAATTATATAACTGGAATGCACTTAAAACTTTACTACTAGATGATGCTGTCACTACATTCAGCAAAACCCTTCTAAACATCCTGGGTTAACAAACCTCTGAAAAACCAAGAGTTAAAACAATTACAAATCCATGGCTGAGTAGGAAAACAAAACAACTTGGGACCACAAAGGATAAAGTCTGTAAAACTTGAGTATAAAACAAAACACCATCAACTCCAACATCAATACAGATATCTCAGAAACCAAACCAAGCAATGCATAAAGAATTATAAGAAATCTTACTATACTAATTTTCAAAACTGTAACCAATCTAATCCTAAATTATTCTTGATCAAAATAAATAAATAAACTTCTAAATCTGGAAGAAAATTACCCAAGCTATACCATCCATTGTAGACCATAACAAATGCATTGTCTCACAGTTCAGCCTGCACTTCATTAAAATGGCTATCTCATTACTTAAAAACAATGGCAGTGCAAACCTTCAAGTCACACCCTTAAAACAAACCTCCAAAATATTTTCACTTTTGCTCCAGTTTCCACATCTATGGTCAAAAAAAATATCTACACAACCTCAAACTTACTACACTGGCCCTTGACTAATTTCCAACTGAATATTTAAAAACTGCTTCCAATACTCTGCCCTGTCCTGTCTCTATTATAATAAATCACTAAATAAAAGAAAACTGTGTCCTTCATTGTACCCCTGCAGAAAGTTGGGTCATCTACGGAACTTACTAACTACAGCCCAGTATATCAAAACTATCTCTCCTATCAAAAATCTTAGCTGCATTCACACACAACTGATTAATAATATTTCTCTGCAACATATTATTTCCAGCTTAACCACTACTACTTCCCTTTGAAGCTTCACTGACATAGTCAATCACAATAGAAATACAGCAACTTTGTCTCCACAGTCTTTTTCAATTTGTCCAGTGCTTTTGATACTTTCTACCACCAAAACCTCCTATGCAAACTCTGTTCCTTAGAATTTGCCATATCTTCATTTCAGTAGTTTGACAACTACCTATTAAACAGGGAATAGGCCATAAAATGGGAAAATTACTTATTTCTTACCTGTCTCAGTAGTGGTTCCCCAAAGATCAGTACTTGTCTCCTTACTGTTCAATCTGTTTATCAATGAACTACATATGGCCTTCAAACATGTATACATAGTACATACAATACACAGACAAGTCATCTGTACAGCTAAGACCCTACATTCTCCATACTCCAAGAATTTAGTCAGCAGTCCTTCTCCTCCATAGAAATATGTCTGGATGACTTTAAACAGGTTTTAAACCCTCCAAAAAGATCAAATTAATGCTTTTCACTCCCAAAGAACTGTCTAAAATAAAAAAAAAAAAACGTTTCACAGTAATCCTACATAACTACACAGAAATAGATGTGCAAAAGTACCAGACATGACCACAGATGATCAAATGAAATTTGGCTATCAAATCCTACTGATAATAATAAAAAAAAAGGAAATGTCACCAAAAACTAGGTTTCTTATGTAGAGCAAAGCCATGCCATATGGATAAGGCCAGAAATAATCACAGCAGTGCTCGGTGTTCCCTATTAAAATGTTTACACTGATAACATCAAGTGCTGACACACACAAAAAAAAGGATAAAAAAATCAGGAGAAGAGCAAAAATAGAACATCACCCACACCCCCCTAACTTATTCATACCACCTCTAAGATCACTATACTTCAAAGAAAAGGGAATATTCCAAGAAATGGCAATCTCGGACTTGATGTATGAAAGTCTGTTTTCAGCCATTCATTCTCCATATAAAGGGAATCACTCATTTGGGTCCCGACATTACATATGGCTAGCCACAGCTTACTAGCTTCCAACACTCTTATATGCCACACTTGTATTAATAACCTTAACTCATCTTTGTCAATTAAACCTTAAACTGGAATGAAGGATACTGGAGGAATTTATGGAGGGGAAGAGGTAAGGAGGGCAATTTGAAAGGAGAGGATTGGTAGTTGGGGGGGGGGAGAAATGTTATCCCTTATTTGTAAGAGTACTTTCCAAGTAAACAAATGCCAAAAAATAAATACATAGCTTGACATTCATTTTTTATTATCTAAACACTTGTTTGACTGTGGGGTGATAACGATATATAGACTGCAGAAAAGCAACATTTTTGTCTGTTTCATTTTCTTGTGTTCTGAGCTGCATTTTTGTTGGAGCAGATTTTGTGTTTATCTTCAAGGTATTGTTTATGGAGGTCTTCTGCCTCAAATTGTGAATGTGTGACATATACAGGATTTGTATATTGACATTTTTGTTTTAGTTGCATATTTTTGATATGTTAGGGATTTGTTAATTGTATATTTATTTGCATTTTCTTTCCCTTGGTCATAAAGAAAGTGCTAACTGCCTGCTGCTTAAAGACCTACCCTTGCCTTTTTTCTCTGATACTGCTAGAATAATATAGATAGCAGCAGATGCCAGCATTTTAAGTACTTTAAGGTACTTTAACTTTGGTATGCATATCTCAGTTAAGGGAACAAAACACCTCAGGTAGGAAAAACTTTTGGCCCTCACCCCCCTATTATTATTATTATTTTATTTTTGTGATGAATCCTATCCCCACTCCTGTATCAGCTTGTGTATTGGATCGTCAGCTGTTTACCTGGAGGCACGTGCCTGCTACCACACTTGATGAAGCATACTGTCTTAATCGTGGGTGATGCAGCTGCACTTCTTCAGCTGTCACCAAACACTGAGCCAAGACACCCCCCTGATGAGTGAACTGGTGTCAGCTTCACATTGTCAACCTCCCCCACCTGGCTCCTCTAGCACCAATGCTGCTAATTGTACATGTTGAGTTCTCTGTAGCAATACTGAATCTTAGGAGAGTGAAATAAAAGGGCAGGGTATATATGTGAGTATAGGGGGGATGGGGGTAAGTCAGACATACCCCTCAACTTCCTAACACAAGAAATCTGGATAAAGCCTTAAATAATGGGGGGTCAAGGACCCAAAAATAGTGACAGATTTGCAATATTGCTCTTATAAACTTAGAATATTGCTAGAATGACAGGTTTTGTGTTAGCTTGCATTTTCAGAAGGATATGAAGTCTGAAACTCAATGTCATTATTTATTGACTTCAGTCCCCAGTGATTTGAAAGAAAACCACAACTATTATGAGGAACATAATAGTTTTCAGCACTTCTTCGTTTTCAGTGCTTCTTCGTTTTCAGTGCTTGCATAGTAGTTTTCAGCACTTCTTCGTTTTCAGCGCTTCTGTGGATCCCTAGTGATATCTGCATTGCTTACTGTACTTATTTCCTTGTTTCACGTGAAAGAAAGTTACTGTTTGTCATTTTTGCATTTAAGTTACCTGGCACTTGCTCACTAAAGCAATTATATAAGTCAGCACTAAAAAATTAAAAGCACTACACCCTCACAAACTCTCCCTGGAGTACCTTGCTCCCCATTGGCCATTTTTTTCAGTTATAAAGAAATTCCCAATACTATTCTAGCATGTACAAAAGTCAGTTGTCAATCTCCTCTCCAGTCCAGCTGGTGAATCTGGGAATCTTGAGGCAATGTTACAACTACCTCATGTACACAGACAACCCTCCTCCCAACAAATTCCAACACATGTGAGAGATGCAACCATATGGCCAAACTGGAGGCTAAGCTCTCTCAACTCAGTACTGGCGTAACCAGTCAGGAGGAGAAGGAAACCACACTCACTACAATTCCAGTCTCACATAGACCTACCACGACAGCAAACCAAACACATAAACACACAAAAACATACTTGGAGGCTCTAAATAAAAATCTGCCTAAGCAGCAGAGACCTCCAAAGCAGACACCCAAGCAACCGCTACCCCAAAACAAAACACGTGCAACACATAGCTCACAAAGCCAGTGTGCCAACCAGTCACAGCCCTTAAGGCTAAACAACACACCTGATACACTTGTAATAGGTGACTCTATCATTAGGCACACTGACGTCCCACTCACCAGGCTGAACAAGGAGAAGGTCACGGTGAGCTGCCTGTCGGGCGCTAGGATCCGCCACATAACACAAGCACTCAGGTCACTCAAGGCAAGTACAAATATGACTCAGTCATTGTCCATGCTGGTGTGAATGACCTGAGACGTACCTCCCTGGACTACAAGAAAAGAGACATAGAGGAGCTCTCTGAGCATGTAGCCCAGGCCGGTATGACCCTGACCTTGAGTAGCATCTTACCCTCACCAAGAATGATGCCACAGTATGAAGACAAGATTATCAATTTCAACAATTGGCTTAAGTATTGGTGTCATTCAAAGGGGATCCAGTGCCTGTCAGCCTGGGATGACATGCTCGACAAGCCACGATGCTTCGCTAGGGACGGCTTGCACCTGTCACCCCTGGGCTTTCGGATATTGGCAAAGGCTCTTGCTACCCCTTAGTGCCTTTTTTAGGCAAGGCTCAAAAGACAAACCCACCTCCATAGGTATCACAAGGGATAAGAAACTAAGAGTAATGCTACTCAACGCCAGAAGTCTAAACCTCAAGATGCACGCACTCGAAACTCTCCTTAGCATGGAGAACATCGATATCTGTGCAGTAACAGAAACCTGGTTCAAGGCTCTCGAGAGCACCCCAGCACTACCAGGTTATACCTCATACCATGCTTTTCGGCCCCAAAACTTGGACCGAACCACAAAAGGAATAGATACCGACACCTCCAGATTGGTGGCACAGCACGAAGCATCAGAGACTATCCATGTGCAACTAACAGTGGGTAAAACTGCCTTCCAGTTTATAGTGTGCTACAGACCACCCTTCCAAACCCAGGAACCCCACTCGGCCTTCCTGAGAACACTGGAAAATATGAAGGTCTCTCCACACACCATTATATTGGGTGACTTCAACTACCGAACCATAGACTGGGAGCATTACTCTAGCTCCAACACCCTAGCCCAAAGGTTCCTAGAATTTATAAACTCAAATGCTATGGAACAACTTTTTACCACTCCCACAAGAGGGGAAAACATACTGGACCTGATCATCACCAACATGGGGACTCTATGCACCAGACCAGAAGTGTATCCCTCACTGGTAAGATCAGACCATAAACTAATCTCACTGGATATTCACATCCCGACCCCACCCCATGCCTAGAAAACCACAGTGAAAAACTTCTCTAAAGCAAATTTCACACTCCTCAAAACCAAGGTGGAATCCTTCAAAGCCCCCGGGCCTGTGGATAATACAGCCCAGACCGCAAAATCCTTTATAAACGCATTCTATGAACACCTTCAGGAATGCATGGCTCATGCAATCCCAAATAAAACCAAGACCCAATCCTCCAAAGGCAGATGTCCTATCTGGTGGAACCCAGCCATAAACAAACTATACAATAGAATTAGGAAGCTACTACATGATAGAGCAAAATCCCAAAAAGGGAAGGCATCTCTGATCAGTATTAGCAAAAAACTACGGGCACTCATAAAATCATCTAAGGCCAGCTTCGAGAGAAAAATTGCACAGGACACTAAGGATAATCACAAGGCTTTCTTTAGTTATGTTAGGAACCTGGGTGGGAATTCCCAGATATGCTCAGAATTAGTTCAAAATGACAAAAAATACACAGAACCCACAGACATTGCCAACATCCTAGCTGACTGGTTCAGTGCAAACCCCCCCCTCCCCACCAAAAGGGCTAATATCTATCCCAGCAGAGTGCTGCTCCCCTGACATCTCAGATGCTCAGGTAAGAGCTGCCCTCTCCAAAGCAAGAAACACAGCATCAATGGGACCAGACGGTGTCCTGGGCTGCGTCCTACATGAACTCCAAGAAGAGCTAAATCCAAACCTAAAACTACTGTTCAGTCTCAGCCTTACTACAGGATATGTACCCAAAGAGTGGCGTACAGCAACAGTGGTCCCTCTCCACAAAGGTGGTGCCTCAACGGATCCTGGAAACTATTGCCCCATAAGTCTCACTAGCTTGGTCTGCAAAGCTATGGAAAGGATCATCATGGACCTTATAAATAAAGATATTGGGGACCTGCAGACACTGGATCCTACCCAGTTCGGCTTTGTTAAGGGCAAATCCTGCCTCTTGAACCTGGTCGATTTCTTTGAAACAGTCACCAAGGCCATTGACAAGGGGAAGGTGGTCCACACAGCCTACCTGGACCTTGCAAAAGCCTTTGATACAATACCCCACTCGGGCATTATAGATAAGCTCACCAGCTTAAATATAAACCCCTATGTCACTAGATGGGTTGCAAACTGGCTCAAGGACAGAACCCACATGGTTAGAATAGCTGGAGCCATGTCAGACTCCAAACCAGTTACAAGTGGCGTCCCACAAGGCTCAGTCCTGGGACCTCTCTTGTTCGGTATATATTTCTTGGAGGCACAGGCCAACATGGAAGGACTGTGGCTGACCAAGTTCGCAGATGACTGCAAACTGGATGCCATAATAGACTCTCCAGCCGACACAAGCATCCTCCAAAAGGGCCTCATAGAAACAGAAAAATGGTGCCAGAGCCATGGCCTCAAGCTAAACGCCAAAAAGTGTATAGTCATCCCCTTTGGCAAAAACAAAGTGCCCACAAATTACCACATAGGTGGTAATCCATTAAGTACAGAAGAAGTAATTAGGAACCTGGGGACCCAAGTTGATAGCAATCTGTCATTTGACAACCACGTGGCCAAAGTGGTTAGAAAAACATTTTATATAGCCCACCTAATCATGAAATGATTCACATCTAGATCAGGGGAGGTCATCGTGCCTCTTTACTCATCCCTCATCAGGCCCATAATTGAGTACAATGCCCCTTTTGGGATGTACCTTACCAGACACCTGCAGCAACTGGAAAGACCCCAAAAGTACCTCACCAAGAGGATCAAGGGGCTCAAACAGATGCCGTATGCTGCCCGGTTAAAGAAACTCCAGCTCTACTCAGTGGCATACCGCCTGCTCAGAGGCGATCTGTGCCTGACGTATAAAGCCATGTCCAACCCGGAATTAATGGACATGCTGCACCTCAGAAAATCCAAATCCCATCGAGCTATGTGCTCGAGGGACTTGAACCTCAGCACTGAAATAAATAGGACATGCTGGAGGGAGAGATTCATAACCCAGAGGCTCCTTTCACTCTGGAATAAAATCCCAGTCCAGGTTAGGCAGAGTCCCTCATTGACTCTCTTCAAGAGGAATCTTGATGAGTGGATGGGAGATCGTAGGTTTACCCTGGGTATCACTTCTGTGTCACTGTTAGACAGAGGCACAGTATACTAACCTTGAAAAAAGGCATAGCAAAATTAATTTAATATGGGTGGCGAAAGCCATACACACTTTGGCTAGGCTTATAAATGCCCTAGGGCAGATAGCCTAGTATGAACCTATGAACCTATGAACCTAAACCTATGAACAGATCAATTATACGAGACAAAAATATGGACATTCTGCAGAAATCTGGACAGTTGAGAAGTATGGCAGCAGGCCAAGCTTGCAGGTTCTTCTTTCTGCACTAGACTAGGTTAATTGGTTATTAGACAGACTTTAAACTGTCCTCATGCTGACAGATTCCTGAGACAGTGTATGGATGGTGAATGGCATCTGAGTACTGATGAGTTCTAATACATGCAAGACACCTAAGGACAAAGTAAAATTAATGCATGACCCTGTGCATTTCAGGACGTTGTTGAGCATATGTGCACAGGAGATTTTTTTTCTGGGAGGTGACTGCAGCAGATATAGTAATATTTGGGTTTGCCTGACTGGATTTTTTGTAATGGTTCATTACTCCATATGAGGGCCAAGATTTGCCTGTGTTAAATCAAATGTCATTTCTATGAGTGACATATTTTCATTTGGTTTACATTGAACAAACTGTTACACTTAGAAATGCAAAGATGGAAAAATGGAAAATGAATGATTTATGGTAGAGTAAGGGGATTTGTTGTGAAAGGAGTAAGAGAAATTATCATTACAGGATGAATGATAGTAAAGAAGTGAACAAAGGTGAAGAAATCACAGTCTTTTTCTATTTATAGCAACACAAGAATTCACAAAACTCTATGCAAACTGAAACAGTCATCAAATCTTATGTTTGAGTCAATATTTAAATTGTGAATAATATCAAATGAGACTGGATAAAAAAAAAAGAATGTCACTCAGATAGATATGTAATATTTGGATTGCTTTGGACAGATATTGGAAGAGAATAAGCAAGCAATAATGCCAGAGAGGGTGTGTGCTATTGTGGGAATAACGCACACTCAGGGGTGTTCCGAGGTCTGACACAGCAAGTGGAGGGCCTCTCAACCCCTGGAAGGGCATTATTTCTACAATAACACACACCCTTCAGGGCATCATTGTGCTGAGAGAATAGGTTATATGACAGATTGCTTTTTTATATACAACTATAATTTTTTTTATATTTCTGATATAAAATAGTTCCTTTGCCTAATGTTTCAAACTTGCCATGGTATATGCAATTGTCTCTGGAGGAATTATTCTACACCCAAAATGTAAGTAATATAAGTTTTTAATGTCTACACACTAACTTTCAAACAAACACACACAAAACACACATTTAGAATCATAGATAAACTGACATAAGCACAAACATATACACAGAAACACACACACACACACACACACACACACACACACACACACACACACACACACACACACACATATATATTCAGAAACATAGACTGATACACATACACACATACATAGAAACATGTACTGATGCACATAAACACATACATAGAAACACACACATACACACACACACACACACACACACACACACACACACACACACACACACACACACACACACACACACACACATTTACGTACACTTTGCTGAGAGAACCCATCTTCCAATGTGTAGTTGTGATCAAATGAGATGAATAAATAAAGTACAGCTCTCACACCCCCTAACCCTTTTTACTGTCTACGTTGCTCTGTTAATCCATTTTTGGTGAATCACAAAGGAATAAATTCAGTCAGTAATATATTAGCATATCATTAGCATATCTTGCCTTTTGAACTACTTGCAGCAATCGGCACTGTGTGTGTGTGTGTGTGTGTGTGTGTGTGTGTGTGTGTGTGTGTGTGTGTGTGTGTGTGTGTGTGTGCTTGTGTCTCTCTCTCCTGCACTCATGCAAGCACACATGATTTTTTTACTTTTTTGTTTTTTTAATTTAATTTTGTTTTTATTTTATGCTGTTTATCGAGTATAAAAGAGTGGAATTTGATTGTTTTTATAGTCCAGTATTCATGGCAGTTTAATATGCTGCTGTGAAGTGGTGGACTCTTTTCAGTATACTTTTCCTGCACATTAACACCCTGCTAGAGAATGATCTTTCTTCAATCAGGTTAGTGGTGTCAAGTCACCCATTCTTTAAGATATTTTGATGATGCAGGAATATATATATATATATATATATATATATATATATATATATAGTATATATATCTATATAGACAGATATATATGTATCTCTATTGATTGAGTTTTCAGAAACTCGAAATTCATATGGTTGAGACCATATGATCGAGTTTTTGAAAACTCAAAGCTTTTGAATGAAGATTGAGGTATAGCGAGGATTAGGAACTTTACCCTTTTCTTCTGTAGTGTGATCTTGGTGTTAGTATATATAATTTGCAGGGGGTGTGGTGGGTGCAGGGGGGCTTGCCCCCCTGCATAAACATAAAGAAAATAGATATTTGTGTTCTTTTTTTTTTTGATGTTCGCGTTTTTGGAAACTCAGTCGTATGGTCTCATCCATATGAATTTCAAGTTTCTGAAAACTCGATCATCTGACATAGATCAATAGACATACACACACACACACACACACACACACACACACACACACACACATATATATATATATATATATATATATATATATATATATAATAGATGTAATGGCACTGATGACAGATTAACCCAACATAAGACATGAAATAAAGTGACTTAATAAGAATAAGTACAGTTATCACAACTATACCCTCCTATATCATCTCATCTCCTTTATCTTCCTTGTGCCTTCTCTGCTCCTTCCTTGCTTTAGGCTGCTCTAACTCTTTATCTTATCTTCCTGTGTCCTAGATTTTGAGCAAGTCTTTATGGTAACAAATATTCTTAGGTAAAACCTGACCATCTATGCATACTAATGATATTGCACTGGATATACTTCCCTGTATGTAAAAAAATGTTTTGTATACAACCAATGTAGCTGTTATTTATAATCAAAACTCTTTTGTAAATTATGTAACTTATATCAAGGATGTTTGAATAATTGAACTGTTGCTCATGAATGAAATTGACTGTAAATGATGAAACTATGTAAGTGATGTCCATGATGCCTGTATAATGGAACTTTTCTCCTTGAGCCTATGCTGAAAAAGGTCACTGCTCAGTCAGTCTTTTCCAGTAAACAAACACCAATAAATAAACAAATTAGGCAGTAACTTTTTTTTTGAGTACATAAAGCCAGGTGCTTTAATTATTGACTTCACAAATACTGCTTACAGTAGTTTGAAAGCCATAACTAACTGGGAAGAACTAGCTGATGACATCTTTTTCATTGCGGCAGACGTACTGAACCTTAGTTATGATAGTGTTAAGCTATTCTCAGAGCAACTGTTTCCATTATTTTGATCTATTTTCTTTGTACAATAGAATATGTATTACAGCATGGCTTGGAAGAGATTAATTTGATTAAGCTATCAAAGTTTATTAATTAAACACTACAAATATAAGCAAAAAAATAGTACTTACTAAAAAATAAAAAAACTGAGTGAAGACCTTAGCGTATTTAAACCTGTATAAAACTATGGCCAAAACTGAATCTTGAGATGCTCACATATTACTTTACTAACTTATGATAAGTGTTAATATTACCAGTGTGTAAAAACTGGAGGTAGGCAGACTGGAAGTATTCCTACACAAGTTTATCATCTCCCAGTTAGTCTCTTCTAACCCCTGGCACTGAAACCTGGGTATTGATATTCACAATATTATCAACTTTCCTATAATCAGACTTATTATCTGTTACTGATAATTAGGAATGAACATGCCAAACATTCTCTTTCTAGAGTAACTTCTCAGTCAAGTAGGGAATGCGTTAATATTTATCTTAGGTGACTTCACCTCCTCTTAGATAAATTGATTTAATTGGTTCACTAGATCTCACTGTGAGGCTGACTTTACTGATTCCATAAATAAACAATTTGCATAATCAAACTCCTTTCCCACGTGAGAGATGCAAATACCTTTTACTTGGTCTTTATGAATATTTGTAATTTTTTAACAAACCTTGAAGCTTTACAACTACTAGCTAACTCATACCATGGGTAGATAGGTGGTATACTTTACTATTCCAGTTGTTCTTAAAATAACCTTTAGAATTGTTTTCTGTAATTACAAAAGTCTTAATCTACAGTAATCCAGTGACTGTGTTAATGGTATTAACTGTCAGGATTTATGTACTGGCTGTAGCACCAAGGATGGTCCAAGTTACTAGAAATGTGTTGTGTTACATTAAATTAAGTCAGCAGAAAGATATAAAGCTGTTGGTCATAAAATATTCTCATTGCCTTGATGGAAATTGCCTTAGAAGACTAGTTGAAAATGTGAAACAATAATTGTCCAGTCACTAATTAAGGTTAACAAGTCCTCTAGCATGGGATTTGATACTTATTCTGGCATCATTAATACAGTTAAATAGACCTTAAAACAAATGCTTTACTAACACAATCTAATTCTTTATTTCAAAAAAGTACAGTTGCAAGTGAGTGGAAGCTATCCATTGTGGTTCCTATCCATCTGGGTAGTAGATCTGGTTAAAATTATAGACAATCAGCCTTATGTCAGTTACTAGCAAGTGCTTTGTGAATGCCTGATTTCATTACTCAAACAAGGCAAAATGTATACACCTTTGTTGGATTTATCACTATATGATTTCATAAATGATCTAGTCTAAATGGCATGTCATATTTGTATGAGACAGTCAGCTTCTATTAGATATGGGTCTTTCCGTAATGGCAGTTAGCATTTGACATCGACAAAAGTTTTGATATGTTGCTACATAATGGCATTATTCACAGTTTAGTTGTTCTTCAGATGAAATGATATAAGGTTGATTGAATGGTGATGACTGGATAATAGGTCACAAAGACTAATCCTTTTGGGTAGTTGTTTTGAAGGGGAAACAGGAGTCCCTCAAAGACTAGCACTGGGGCTTTTACTTCTTAATAAAGTCTTTGCATCTTTTCCAGTAACAGTTAAGATGATGGATCTTGAAGTAGACAGAAGACATAAAGATAGTGTGTGTGATATCATCAAATAATAATATGGACTTGATCAATACATATTTGGACAGGAATAATATCTGAATGCCAGAACTGGCCTTTATAGAAATTATACAGATTTTTAAAAAGAGGAAGAAGACAAGAGTATCTTTAGATTATAGGATAAATAGAAACAGACTAGAAGTATTAAAGTTGAAGAGAAATACCAAATAATAATATTAAATAGGAATAATAATTTTCACAGCAACAGAAGGTATATTTTTGTCACTAAAATGAAGATTCCGTAATTGACTACTTCATAATAAAGTAATGAAGTAATTAACAAATGTGACATTAAGATGGAAATAGACCTCTACCTTTAATTCTGAAATATAATTTGAGCATAAAACAGGAGTAACTTGGAATATGAACTTCATATTAAAAAAAAAAAAAAAAAGAAAGCTTGGGAATAATAAAGAACTAAAAATGGCATGTTAACCAGAAACCAAAAAATAGAACAAGACAAGATGAGATGTACCAGGATAATTCAAGAAGAAATATGTTTTATTATGATTAAGCGCTTTCATCTATACACAAGGTGAATCAGACTTCATCAGAATTTGTTAAAAACAGTATCAAGTGCTCTGTTTAAAGCAATTCAGATAATTAGTTGACTTCTCTTTCTTAAAAGAGACATACATATTTAAAAACTTTAACAAAATATGAATATATGTTTTCATGGGTGTAAATAATAAAAATACATCTTGCTTTTATTTTACAACTTATCTGCCTGTAACCTCAACACATTGGCAATAGAGACTGCATCATTAATGCCAGGAGGATCGGCTGCATTCAGTAGTAGCTGCCATCTTAGTTCCTTGTATTCTAATATGTTTTCCCAACCCCTCCACCAGGAGAAATATCAACTTTATCTATAATAAAAAAAAAACTTTTAAAATTGTCACATCGAGTGGAATGTTTATAAAGTGCATTGCTAATAACTTTCGTTTTTTTATCATTCTAATGCTCATATATCCTTTGGCTCAACTGCCTCTCTGTTTTACTCACATAAAAGGCATCATAGGATGGCTTTACTCTTACAGTTACATGCTTCAGGGCAGGATATTGCCCATGGGTGGTTGGCTGCAATTACATATGAGCCTTCATAAATATATTTATAATATTTACATGCACCACACTTTGACATCCCTCCCCCCATTGAGAGCCATTAAAGTCTGTTCTTTCTTCTTTTCAAAGATCCCCTTCAAACTTCTGCCTCTCTTATATACAAATCTAGGGCTTGTTCCTAAGATCTTAGTGTTGGCATCTGTTATGACTGTATTCTTCCATTTTTTTTAATAATTTATGTTAGTATAGAATTTGGCCCAGTATGCATACTTAGAACAACCATTGTGTTAGAAAAATTATTATTGTTCTGATTTAGTGTCCTTATACTAACTTCAGTCAGTTGTTACTTAATAAAGGGAGGAAGTCTTTATTCCTTTATTCCACTATTTCCATAGATGCCTGTTCTATGAGTTTGGGTTTATAATCCCTTGCAATAAACATTTGTTTCATTTTAGCAAGCTCTTGCAAGAACACTTAGTCTTCACTCACCAGCTTTTATAACCTAATACTTCCTCCTTTTATTATGTTCTTTTTCCATCATGTAGAGTGGTTACTAGAAAAATCTAGGAAGGCATTGGAATAAGTTGGTTTTCTGCATAATGAGGAACAGAATACCGTTTTCAATGTCTTTATACAATATTACATTCAAATAATTAATTTTAGTCTTGAAATATATTGTATACCAGTTTTAAAAGGAAGTGATAGATTGTAAATATGCAAAAAATCTGTTAAAACTATTTCATCTCCTGACCACATTAAAAAGATGCAATTCAAAAATGTTTTAAGATGACTGAAATACCAAGTTGTTTCCCATTGCTGTAGTACCACATTGGCATTAATAATGCAGTCTCTATTGTGAGTGATTTGAGGCTGTGGGCAGCCAAGTTGCAAAATAAAAGCAAGGTGTTTGATCTAGTTTGGTTTCAAAAGCTAAGGAGGGTTAGCCCTGGTTAATGTTTGAAGAGGTAACTGTTTTAAAATATCATTGTGTCATTGTTGTAAGAAAACATTTTTTAATGCATGTATTTTCTTTCATTATAAAATGTTTTATCATCACAATTCATTTTAATGTAATTCAGTTGAGTTTTTTATATACACCTGTATTTTTATAGTTATTTACACTCGAGTAACTGAATATGTATACATATTTTGTTAAAATTTTTAAATTTGTATGTATCTTTAAGAAAAGAGATCAGCCTTATATTATTATTTGAAGTGCTTTAAATAGAGAACTTGGTGCTATTTTTAACAGATTCTGATAAAGTCTGGTTCAACTTGTATACAGATGAAAGCACTTAACCATAATAAACTGCATTTCTTCTTAGATTATCCTGGTGCTTCTCATCTTGATAGCACAGTTGTGTTAGTTTTTCAGTAATAAAAAACTCATTGTAGCTTAAGGCATTTCTGCAGTTACGTCCGACTGATGCCTCGAGGCATTAACTATGGCTTGTTCGTATTTGCATTATTAATTTCAAAACCAGGCAACATGCAAGATATAAGAAGATTACATCTTCCAGCCTATACATTGACTTTAGTGCACATAAAAACAGTTAATATTATTTGTATACTATTTATTGTATAATAATAATTTTCATATTTCTCTAAATATCTCAACAATCAAGTGGCACAGCTAGAACTTCTTAGTCTCATATTAATGGTCACAGCTGTATGAAAAAAAATGGTGCTGCCAGTATATGTGCTGATTACATGATTACTGAGATATAAGTTGTTTATTCAACATTACAAAATCCATATTTACTGTGATTGTTGCAGCTTATAAAATCCAGTTTAAAGCTTAGAATTGAATGAATAAAACTACTGTAAAGGTTACTTTATGCTGAATAGTTTGCTATTTAATGTTTTCTAGTAACACTTATGGTTAGAGGGATGAACATTTGTTTGAACTGAGAGGTGGTTTCTTCATTTCTTTAAAGACTCAGGCCATGCCCATTGGGATTTAAAGTACAAACTCAAAAGAGCTCCATTGGAGGGAATGAGGATGTAAGGAAACTGAGATAAATGAAATTCAAGAAAAAATTTAGTGAAAAGTTCAAAAAATAAATTTCAGTTTGGGAGACGTTAAAGAGTTTCAGAGCAAAAAAGATCAACATTTACTCTACAGCATTGTGATACCTGCAGAAAGATATTGCTTTATCGGTACTGTCTAAACAGCTAAAAAACCTGCACAAAATTCACCACAGGCCTGCTGTTGGAGAAGAAGATTTCAATTTCCAATAACAGTATGACATTGCAATCAAATTTTTCCACTGGTGTGCCAGATGATATCCAAATCATGCATATGCATATACTCTTTTGGAATGTGAGTTTGTGCTTACTTAGGAATTCAGCAAAGCACTAGCTTGTTTTAGTAATGCAACTTGTCATTATAATGTTTGGTATGATATATGATTAAACAAAAAAACTCAGCGTAGCAGAAATGTATTTCTATCGTAAGGAGTGGAATTTCTGGTCAGAAACTCCTAAATCAGATACTCTAGTTTCTGCAGCTGTCCTCAAGAAGGTTTCAGCTCCTGAGAGCTCTGTGTTTCTTCCATCAGAAAAGGAGTCCAAAGGGATTGACTGCTTAAGGAAATGAGTTTATTTGTTTACCTTTTGTTCCTTAATGTTGCTAAGCTACCTAGTATGCATGGTATCTTTCCAACAGGACATATCTAATGAAATGCACAAATCACTAGATAGTTACTAAGTGATCCTACCAAGATAAACTTGTGGCCTCCGTCCAGCTGTTTCTCAGACAACTAACCTCATGATGTACTTTGTTTATAATACCACAGATGATTTGGCTAGAATGGGGTATCAGGCATTGTCATATGCCAGCATGCAAGACTAACTACGCTAGGAACATTGAAATAATTTGCATGAATTCCCAACCTCAAAGGCTGTTGCTTTTTTGGTCTAAAATAAAGACACATCTAGAAAATATGGAGAAGGAGGTGAAAAAACTTTCACTGCTGTGTGTGTAAGGTTTCAGCCATCTCAGTGCTCTTTTTTCCTGGATGCAGATGAGTCCATGTCATATGTGATTTTAAATGTCATACAGAGTAAAAGAATCAGCAGTAATTTGTAAGGATCTCCAGCTCTCAGATCAATTTATCGAGAGGCTGTGATCCCATAAGAAAGGTCTGAGGGAAAAAATCAACTAACAGGGTAAATTCCACAGAGATTGTGGTCAACAATTACCCTGAGGCCTTGCCTGATTGTGCTGGTCCGAAAGCAATCAGAGAACTGCCTGTTTCTCTGCCTGTCTGCAAATTTGTCACAAAGGGCAGGTGGCTAAAGATAGTGATAAAGAGAAGATAAAAGATACCGTTTTATACAAGATCAGCTATACAAATCTTACTCTTTCCTTTTGCTCCACCCGATCAAAAAAAGCAACAAAAAGGGAGCTACTCAGATTTGTCCACAAAGGAGCCACACAAGATCCAACCAGATTAGAAAGTCCAGGATTTTAGAATGGGGCTGTGTGGGGGTGCATAGCCCCCACCTTGTTGTTTTATATTGTATTTTACCAAAAACTTCAAAACAATACATTTTAAACAATAGACATGCATAGTTGCAACACCAATGACTTAACTCTCTCCAGAAGACAATATGTACTCAAACTAAGTGGGGGCTATGCCACCCACACCCCCAATGTAGGGTGGGTTGTGCACCCCACACCCCCACCTAACTATATATTCTAACTCCAGGTTTGCATTACAGTGGGAAAAAGGGCATATACCTTTTACTTGCCTTACAGTACTCTACACAGTGTCATGTATACTAACTCCAGTTCAGTGAAATGAGTTTTCAGTAATTTGAGTTTTCAGCAAAGTGGTCGGGGTGAAATGAAATTCAGTGAAATGAGAAACAACAAAACAAAGTAGACCCATATATATATATATATATATATATATATATATGTATATATATATATATATATATATATATATATATATATATGGGTCTACTTCATTTGATCAAAAGACCATTTGACCTAAACTCATTTGATCGAAATTTCATTTGATCAAAAACCAGTATTCAAGGCATAAAACTGGGATTTGTCCCCCTCCCCAATGTCGTGCGACCCTGGAGTTGGTATATATAGTTGGGGGGTGTGGGGGGCACAGCCCCCCACCTAGTTTCCTTTAAAAGAAAAAAATAACACCAAAAATACAGATTTTACTGCGCCCCCCACACCCCCCTTAACTATATATATATATATATATATATATATATATATATATATATATATATATATATATATATATATATATATATATATATATATATATATATATACCAACTCAGTCGCACAACATCGGGGAGGGGGACAAATCCCTGTTATTTGCCTTGAATACTGGTTTTTGATCAAATGAAATTTTGATCAAATGGGTTTAGGTCAACTAGTCTTTCGAGCAAATGAAGTAGACCCATATATATATATATATATATATATATATATATATATATATATATATATATATATATATATACACACACACACACACACATATATATATATATATATATATATATATATATACATATATATATATATATATATATATATATATGTATATATATATATATATATATATATATATATATACACACACACACACACACACACACACACACACACACACACATAAATGTATATATCCACACACATATATATATATATATATATATATATATATATATATATATGTATGTACATATACGTATATATATATATATATATATATATATATATATATATATATATATATATATATATATATATATATATACACACACACACACACACACACACACACACACACACACACACACACACACACGTACGTATACCTATTTTTTTTTAACTTTATTGGATTTAGAGTGTTACATGGTAGCTCATGTTAGGTGACACGTTAACTTTGAAATTCTTTATCTGTCATTAAATTTTATTTTCTATTATTGATATCTAACTGTAAGGAAGATTTTTATAATTTTTTGAGAACAAGAAACAATTTTTGATGTGTTATTATAAACTGTTACTCTCGTATATTAAGTACAAGATTTTTAATTGTACTTGTCAAAGTGCCAATCACATTTCATCAGAGTTTGTTAAGTAAATTATCTTTACCCCAGTTGAAGCAGAATACTTATCTATAGACAAATCAAATTAACATCTTCTGCATAATTTTATGATAAAACTGAGGATGACTTTAGAACTCAATTCTAAATTTGCATTAAATATTTTATTTTATGAAATTATTAATTGTAAACTATCTATCCTGGTGAAGAGAAAAGAATCTCTAATAATTTTATGAATCATCAAAAATAAATTTCCAATAATAAAGGATACATAAGTATGTTTCCATTTTATAAAGGTTTTTATGACGTAATCATTATTGTGTACCATGTATGGCCAGTAAACTGCACCCATAATATGTACTTTTATTATAATGAGATGGGCTGGAGAAGGTGATCCATTATATCACACTTTATCAATTATATAAGGATTACAGTAATTCAGATTAAATTTTATTATCAGGCATATTTATCTCCTCAAAGGATTTTGAACAAATGTTTATTTCATGGGATAAATTATAGGATTGTGGTATAACAAATGACTCTTTCAGACTTGGTGGCTGTGTCCTGGAAATCCCTTTTTTTTCGGAGTTGGTTGCTGTGCCTTAGTATCGGACTGTGGAGCTAGTGATTTTCTTCTTTTGAAAAGCAACACATGAACATATATGTTTTGCTGCTAGACGATTTTAGTACAGAGAGAGTAGGTTTGTGGATAACTAAAATATATTATATTTCTTGGTTATAACAATTAATAAAGTAGTGAATGTCTTCCATCATTTTTTCCCTATGCCTTCTAACTATCATATCTTCTCGTTTTCAGTCTCTGTATCCCATTTATTTATCATATTGGATTAAACACTGTACTGTAGATCACCCCATTGTGCAGCACTCCAGATCACCCCATTGCGTGATCCTAATCTTGACTGGAGATTTATCTTTTGGTTCCTACACTTTTGTAATAACTAAGCTGGGAGGTAATAGCTGACTGTTGTTTGGCTGCCATCCAAGCAGGCACAGGCTTTCTTCCAAAACTGGGCCTAACTCACTGCACAAATGGCCCTAATACATATGCTATTGAACTGGGACTACTGTACCAGCCCAGTGTGAGCCTGAACCCTGGCTACAGTGCTGACACACTGGTTGACAAGTTAAGGAATTCATTCTGGTCATTTATGCTGCAATGCCTATCCTGTCTGTGGTTAGCACAGCAGCAGACTAGGCTGCCTCCCTCCTCTAAGGTGGGCAAGTTAGCACTGGCTGCTTCCTGTTAGCTGCCATTGCTGTCATCACTCTCACCATTGCTGCCATTTCCATAGCACTTTTACCCTACTCAGTACTGAACTGGCTGGGTCATAAGAATCTATCCCTACATGTCACACAGTCATTATGTAAGTTTTTGTTTCTTTTGGAGTTTTTCTCTCTGGTCTCTGCTTTAGGTTTCCTGCCCAGTTGGACATATTAGATTACCAAAATGCATTAAATGAACTAAAGTATACTAGGTCAACTGATCACAGAGGAACATTGTTATATTATATAGCTATGATGTACCATGTTGGTATTTCTTTCAGATCAAACAGAGAATGTAAGCAGAACCTGGAGATGGACTGGTCTGATAAATTTGAAGCATACAACACTGATGTTAAGTGTGGCAAATACAACAATCAGAGCACTGATGTACAATACCATCTCAGCTCAGCTAAATTTGAAGACAAGTAAGCTATGATTAAATATATTAAACAATAATGCATTTACATTTTTGTATAAATGTGTTTATTTTATTGGTATACCTTCTTAGCTGTTTGTTGCACTTTTTTGACTGCATATATCTCAGTGAGTGTGTGGCCTTTTTAAGGCTAACTTGGGGTTATGAGATGTGTTTATACTGACCAAGACAAATTTAGCTGGATTATAGGAAACTTTCCTATTTTCCATTTGGTGATAAACATGTGTCATGATGGAAAACCTAGTACCTCTTTCTCAAAACTTACTTTTCTGTTATTTCATAGTAGTGGCAGTTCATTTTTCTCTGTGGGGGAATATATCCCTCTATATTTCTTCTCTGCCCCCCAGCTTTTCATGAATACTGTACAGTCATTTGTAAATAACATATTCTTACAAAACTGAACAATTGTGCATAACAGTTTTTGTGCTGACCATCATGTGCACTAGCTTAGTTAAGAAACTTAAATAAATAAATACAATTAAAATAAACCAGACGCCAGATTTACGAAAGCTTGCATGGAGTGCAAGAAGAGTGTAGGAGCTCACGGCGGCAATATGAATGCCATGCCATCCAGGTACAGCCGGCAGGGGCGTGCACGAGAGCTGCTAAAGCTACTCTTGCACGGACAGCGTCATTGTATGCAAATTACCTCATTTGCTGCTGAAAGCTATGCAAATTAGGTAAATTTGCAATCCAGGAAACACTAACCTGTCCGTGGAAGATTAGTGTTATCTGCAGAAATGTACTCCATTGGTAACGAAGTACCATTCTGCAAATAGCTAAACGGAGCTATGACAGCTCCAAATAAAGGATGCATACAGTTGAAGAAGCATGCCAATGGGCAAATATAAGGCCATTGGCATTTAAAAATGTTTAAAATTATTAAAATGTAACACCCCCCGATCTACGATGTTTAAGCAAAGCGCAGCACCGCATAAACGTGCGGCACTTTAAAAAACAAAAAAATTATTTGAAAATAGCCCAAAATAGGCATTTTCACTAAAAAGCTTATCCTGCCATGCAGGTGAATGGCAGGCAGAAGACAACATGGCCACTGAGTAGTGGTTGCTAAGGGGGGGAAGCTCATTGTGAGAGATGTAACCATGCATTAGTAGGCAATCCTATGCAAATGATTATAAGGATAGTGAATCCCAATTTTCCCCAGCATGTAAGCCATGTCCCAAGAGTGTAAGTGTAGGAGTAGGTGAGTAGTAGAGTAGAATATAGGTGACATCATGAGGGGATATGTCAGAAAGACTGTAACCTAATTGGAGCACAGTGGCTTGTGTTTGCCCTGAGTTACTCAGGATTGCAAGAGGCGTATCTACAGTTGTCCTGTTTGAAAACCTAAAACCAAAGGTGCACACTGTTAAAAGTTCAGAAATTTCTTGCAAACATGCACACAGTGTGTGCGCGTGTTTGCGTGGCGCTGCCCCAGGCAGAAACAGAAAGGGAAAAGGAAGGAAAAGCAGTAGCAGGAAGTTAACCAAGGAGAACTAGCAGAGCTGTCAGGTGAAATATATCAGAATCAGCCAATTACACAGGCAGCAGACTAGACCAGCCCAGTCCAGCACTTTAAACTCTGCAAACAGCATTCCCCCCTGTTTTTTCCCAAGAACTCTGCAACACAGCAGTATACAAAGAGGGAAAGCTTAAAAAGCTTAAGTCAGACAAAATGTTAGGGGCTGCTCTTGCTATCATAAGCCAACATGTGCAAGGTGCTGAGGGTGGTGATGTTATGAATGCTGCTGAGCAACCAACAGTGAGGAGATGGAGAAGAGTGTGCAGACCCAGGGTAACCTACCAGGGGCTACATGAGCTGGAGATAGTGGAGCGCTGTAGGGTGGACAGAGACCTCCTGCATCAAATTGTTGAGCTGTGCCAGCCACACCTCACACACAGAACCAACAGAGGGGAACCCATCCCAGTGGATACCAAGGTATGTGTTGGCATATGAATACTAGCTACAGGTATGTTCCAGAGACCAACTGGTGATATGATGGGGATTTCACAGGCATCAGCATCCAGGGTACTCCACCGGTTCCTGGATGCCATGTCAGCACACGTTGGTGACCACGTATATTTCCTAAATTTCCGTGAGGCATTGGCCAGCAATATGCGTCTTTTCCACCAAATAGCAGAATACACTGAGGTAGTGTGTGCAATAGACTGCATGCACATATGCATCAAAGCACCACCCGGTGAGCGGGGTAGGGTCTACATCAACCGCAAGGGCTTCCCCTCCATCAACTGCCAGGTCGTGTGTGATGCCCAGGGCATAATAATGAATGTGTGTGCTGGCTGCCCTGAAAGCTATCACGATTCCCACATCTGGCATCTGATGCAGCTGTACCAGAGATTTGCCAATGGGGACATCCCTGATGGTCACCTAGTGGGGGATGCTGGATACGCACTGGAGCCGTGACTGATGACACCCATCAGAAATGCACACACACCTGAACAAGAACTCCATAATGAGGCACATGCACAAACAAGAAACATAATTGAGCGTGTGTTTGGGATGCTCAAGTCACGGTTCCGGTGCCTGGACACATCTGGTGGATCCTTGCAGTACTCACCAACTACATGTACCCAAATTGTTATGGTATGTGCCATGCTACACAATATGATCCTGCGGAAACAGCTGCAGCAGGAACAGCCCCCCACCATTGCCAAGGCCTGCACAGGCACAGCGTGACTCAGAGGAAGAACAACCTGAGCCTGCCCCAGTAGGCAGAAGGAGGTGTGCGCAGTATGCCCTGGCCTTGGCAAAGAGGCAACGCTTAGCACATACACTGACTTAGTAGGAACCCTGGAAATGACACCTCTCTCTGACTCACACATACAGTAAAAGGAATGTCAAACTTGACACTACCTGTTTTCAAACATGTATAGGGAGTGTACTATGTGCACCCGACATAGGCAGCCCTGCAGCACCACCTGAGGCATGAGTGCCCTATTTTAAGCAATATAAAGCACTGCTAAGCACATTTTACCAGTATTGAGCATATTAAAATCCAATTGCTCGTAGCTATGCACCTCGGTAACCACTAACCAGTGCAATGCTGGGCAATGTTGAGCAACATTGGGCAAAGTCGAGCAAAGTCAGGTAAACATGCTCACACCTGCTTTACTGTTCCTTAACCAGTCAGGTCTGCCCAGCAGGAAAATAAAAAGCAGTGACAGGGCTCGAACTTAGGATACTGTGCACTATAGTCACAGTACTGAACCACTAAGCCATGACAGCATTTCACTGGCACAGATACAACTTAAGTCACTCACACATACCAGTGTGGGGGGGTCACATACCTAACAGTCACAGCCAGCAGGACAATTGTAGGTAAACGCAAAGACAAACAAATGCTGTATCATGCCCTCTGAACAGGCATATGAGTAACCTCCCCCCAGACCTATGCAGACAGATAACAGCAGGCCAGGCAGTATGATGTGGGTTGGGTAGGCTATGAAGTCACAAACTAATATGCGTGTTATTGGAAGCTAAGGTCTGTAGTGCAGTGGTATGCCTCAAGCCAGTACGATAGGCATCAGTACAGACTGAAATGGAGTACCTGACATAGCAGTGCAGGCCTAGCAAATGTGTATAAGTGTCAGGTGTACCTTTCATCCTATGTACACCCACAGTAACAATCAGGTGTGCCACCCATGGGTAGAAATGTACAAATAATAGCTGTCCCCCCTGTATGTAGAAATGTTGATAAGTCTATGCAAATTGACTCATGGAAGCCCTGCAGGCACAGCGTGCGTCCTGTCGATGTACAACACAAAGGTGAGCCCTGAAGTAAAAAACAACTTGATTTTTCACACACATATAGTATATATGCCCATAGTGGGCATGCTCACACACTTAAACAAATTTAGCAAATTTCAGTCAGCAACATACTGAAAGGTCATACTGGGCATGCTCACACACTTAAACAAACAAAGCAAATATCAGTCAACAACATACTGAAAGGTCATACTGGGCATGCTTACACACTTAGGCCATGTCTGAGTACAGCAGAGGGCCACACATATCTGGCAGTTGCAGTTCTTACTCCAGACACTTGTCACTATTTACCAATCCTGCCTTGCGCACACAGTGATATGAAAACAGACCCATATAATATATTGGACCCCTGTCATAATCAAACCATGTACTACAAGTACTTAAGTTGTTCATAGAAAGTGAAAATCCAAAGGTCAATAAAAATCCTAACATCATCCAAGCCATGTTCTGGCAAAAATATTGCCAAAGAGTCCATAGAGAACCATGAAGCTTTCTTTCGCTATGTCATAAATATCAATGTAAACTCATATATGTTCTGAGTCAGTGCAAAGTGTAAATGAATACATGTACATGACTGACATTGCCTACATCTTGTCAGACAGGTTTATACATATTTACCCCCTTCTCACTGACAAAAGGGCCCATTAACATACCTGGAGATTGTGAAAACCCAGAAATCACATATACAATAGTTAAACAGCTCTATCCAAACCTGAAAACACGGCATCTGTGGGATGACATGGTTTCCCTGGCTGTGTCATATGTGAACTCTGAAACAAACAGACCCTGCACCTGAACAGTCTGTTGAGACTCACCCTCTGTACAGGATATGAAGCTGTTGAATGGGTTACAGCAACATTTGGCACACTCCACAAGTGTTGGTGCACAACAGACCATGGGAACTATTGTCTTATAAGCCTAATAAGCCTGATATGCAAGGCCATGGAGTCCATCATTATGGAACTCATAAACAGAGCTATTGGGAGCCAACAAACACCCAACCCTGCCCATTTTGGTTTGGTCAGGGGCAGGTCATGGTTACTAAACCTGCTAGACAGTTTTCAAGGCAATCACCCAGGACATACATCAATGACATGAGCTACACACAGCCTACATAGACCTTGAAAGTCCTTTTCCAACATCCCACACACATGTCGTATCCACAAAATCAACAACATGTGCATAAACACGTATGTCATCTGATGGATTGTCAACTGGGGCACAGATAGATCCCACAAGGTAAGAATTGTGGTTTCCCTGTTGGACTGTAAGCTGGTAACAACTGCTGTCCCCCATGGCTCAGTCCTGGGACCCCTCCTGTCTAGTGTATACTTTTCAGAAATACAGTCAAACACATGAGGGCTACGGTTAGCAAAGTTTGTGGATGACTGCAAAAAGGTTGTCATAATCGATGTTTGGGACAACAGAGACATCCTTAAAAAGGGTCTCAGTCAGACAAATGTGGTGTCAAAATTATGGCCTCGAGCTACAATCATACAAATACCACATAGGTGCCAATGCCCTAAATATGGAGGTAATAATAAGGGATCTATGGACACATGTGGATAGTCATCTCTACTTCCAGAAATACATTCACAAAGTGGTTAGAAAATCATGCTATGTGTTCCCACAAATTGCCAAGGTCTTTGCATGTAGGTCAAAGGAGGTTCCCTCTACTCATCAGTCATCAGACCCGTGAGAGAGTATCACGGCACACTTGCAATGAATCTGACTAGGCACCTTCAGCAGTTGGAAAGACCACTGAAGTACCTCAACAAGAGGATTACTGGCCTCAAACAGTTGCCCCATGCAACAAGACTGAAGTTAACTCAGTCTGTACTCTGTTGCATGCTGTCTACTCAGGCGATCTCTGCCCAACAGACAGGTCCATGTCCAATGCAGAACTGATGTACATGCACTATCTGAAGTAAACCCAAGCTCACTGGGCCACATGTTCTAGGGATATCATCATCACAACAATAAATAGAACATGTTGGAGGGATACATTACTAACTCAGACTTCCCTTGCTTTGGAACAGGCTCCCAACCTACATTAAGCTGAGTCCCTCACTGACACTCTTCCAGAGGAGCCTTGATGAGTGTATGTGAAACTGAACTGTCACACCATGGATCACTTCATTAGCTCTATTACACAGAGGCCTAGGGAACTAACCCCATGTGTGGTGATAGCCGCACACTCTGGCCATACTAATATATGACTTCAGGCAGATAGCCTATTACCTACCTATGTACCTATATATATGTAGGGGGAACACAGTATAATAAGCCAAAGATGGATGGGCAGAGATGTGTGTAAGAGGGTGACCATGACAGGGAGCCAACCAGGACTGTCCCACCCAGCACACATCCCAATGGCACAAAAGACATGAGGTGCACATCTCGCCTACTGTACATAACAGCCACCAGTATCTTTAAGCATTACAGTGTATGTGGTCCATGTGCCTGCTGTACAACATGACTGTACAATGAAGTACACATCTACTAGCTGTAGACATGTACCTGTCACATAGGTTCATAGGTATGTAGTGGACTATCTTCACGAAGGCATATATTGGCCTAGGCAAGTTGTGCAGCTTTCACCACCCCATTGGGTAGTCTCCTAAGCCCTAGTTCTAATATTTAGTACCCTAAGCCCCTTTCTAGTGGGGCTGCTGATGTGATGCCTGGCGTGAATTGTCTGTTTCCCATCCACATATCAAGGTTCCTATTGAAGAGTCTCAGCGAGGGGCTCTGTCTGATGTACATTGGGACTCTGTTCCACAGTAAGGCAAGTGTCTGGGATGGTACTCTATCCCACCAGTATGTTGTATTCATTGTTGTGATGAGGTTCATATTCCTGGAGTGTGTAGTGTGACTCAATTCTGTTATCCATAGATGGAGCATGTTTAACAGTTATGTGTTGGACATGGCTCTATATGTTAGGCAGAGTGTGCCTCTGAGTAGGCGGTACGCAATGGAGAACAGATTTAGTTTTACCAGTTGTCTTGCATAACACAACTGTTTGAGGCCAGTAATCCTCTTGGTGAGGTACCTCTGTGGTCTCTACAGCTGCTGTATATGCTTAGTCGAGTACATCCAAAATGGTGCATTGTACTCAATGATGGGTCTGATGACTTAAGAGTAAAGGGCCACCACTACCTTTTTTGATCCTGATGCAAACCCTTTGTTGATTAGATGGGCCGCATAGGATTTCCTAATCACTTTGGCAACATGGTTGTCAAAGGAATGATGACTATCTTCTTGTGTCCCCAGATCCCTTATTACCTTGTCAGTTTTTTGGGGGTAACACTTATGTGGCAGTTTGTGGGTACTTTGTTTTCACCAAAGGGGATTACTATGCATTCTTCCACATTGAGCTTGATGCCATGATTCTGACACTACACATCTGTCTCATAGAGTCCCTTCTGGAGAATATTTGTGTCATTCGGGGAATCTATTATGGCAAACACTTTACAGTTCCCAGCAAACTTAGTCAACCACAACCCTCCTGTGTTGGCATGCACTTTTGAGAAGTCTATACCAAACAGGAGGGACCCCAGGACTGAACCCTGGGGGACACCAGTTGTTACCGGTGTAAAGTCTGACATGTAGCCAGCAACTCTTAATTTGTGGGATCTATCTGTGAGCCAGTTTGCAATCCATCTTGTGGTGTATGTATTCATGCCCAGGTTGGTGAGTTCATCTATGATACCTGACTGGAGAATGGTGTCAAAGGCTTTAGCGAGGTATAGGTAGGCTGTGTGGAGCTCATTTCAATCATCTGTAGCCTGGGTAACTGTCTCAAAGAAATCCACCCAGTTCAGGAGGCGTGATCTGCATCTGACTAAGCCAAACTGGGTATGCTCAACTGTGTGAAGGTTCCCAATGTCTTTATTGTTGACTTCCATTATGATTGGCTCCATTGCCTTGCAGATCAGACTCGTCAGGCTCATAAAGTATGAATGCCAAGGGTCTTTTGTGGCCCCACCCCTGTGGAGTGGGAAGAACATTGCTGTTCAACATTCTATGGGTACATATCCTGTAGCTAGGATGTAGAGAGAGGTGTAGGTATCCTTGATGAATATGGATACATCCCCACCCTATGTTCTATGATCCAGGTTCTGATGCTGGAAGGTATGGAATGAGTAGTATCCTGGTAGTGCTGGTGTGCTCTCTGGAGCCTTGAACTAGGTTTCTGTTACTGCACAGATATCAATATTCTCCATACTGAGAAGTGCCTCGAATGTGTGCATTTGGAGGCTGAGACTTCTGGCAATGAGTAGCATTTAGCCCACTTTGTGGTTATTTGTGTTGGTTACAGGGTTTGGTTTGTCCTGAGTGACCAGTGTTCCACACCTGAAGTCAACACCTCATTGGTCTGCTCTGACCATAAGCTAATTACCCTACATATCCACATTCTGCCCCCACTCCCCAATAAGGAAACCATGTTAAAAAATTTCTCCAAAGCTAACTTCATGCTTCTTAAGACAGTAGTGGTGAACTTCAGGACACCCATGCAGATGGACAATACAGTTACGACTACTGAATCCTACACAATTGCACTTTATAAGCACTTACATGAGTGCATGGATCGTGCTATCCCAAACAGAACCAATACGCAATCCTCCAAGAAAAGGAAGCCAATCTGGTGCCCCCCTTCCATAAACAAACTGCACAACAGAAGGAAGAAACTGTTGCAAAAGAGGGTAAAATCCCATGAATGGAGGAGCTCCCTGGTCAGCCTCAGGAAGAAGCTGCGATCCCTGATAAAATCCTCCAAAGCTAGTTATGAAAACAAAATCGGCACTGATTCTAAAGACAACCACAAAGCATTCTATAGCTATGTCAAGAATCTCAATGGCAACACTCAGATCTGCTCTGAGTTACAGCACAATGGCACTAAATATACAGACCCAACTGATATTGTCAACATCCTGGCAGATAGGATCAGTGCTAACTTTACCCCCCTCTCACCCATGAAAGAGCCCATCTCTATACCAGAAGAATGCAAAGTTGCTGTCATCACAGCTGCACAGGTAGCAACCACTCTCCAAACCAGGAACACAGCATCAATGGGACCAGATAACATCCCAGGCTGCGTTCTACATGAACTACAGAATGAACTGGCATAACACCTAAGTACCATGTTCAGTCATAGCATCACCTCAGGCTTTGTGCCTGCTGAATGGCGCACAGTGATGGTTATCCCACTACACAAGGGGGGAGCCACCACGGACCCCGGGAACTAGCACCCCATTAGCCTGATGAGCCTGGTCTGCAAGGCCATGGAACGTATCATCATGGAACTTATAAACAAAGACATTGGTAATCTCCAAACTCTGGACCACAACCAGTTCGGGTTTGTAAAAGGCAGATCATGTCTCCTAAACCTGATAGACTTCTTTGAAGCAGTCACCAAAGCCATAGACAAGGGTAAGGTGGTTCACACAGCCTATCTAGATCTTGCCAAGGCTTTTGACACCATTCCCCACTCTGGAATTATAGATAAACTCACTAAACTAGGTATAAATCCCTATGTCACAAGATGGGTTGCCAACTGGCTCACTGACAGAACCCACACTGTGAAAGTAGCAGACTCCAAATCAGACTTCAGACCAGTGACAAGTGGAGTACCACAGGGTTCAGTCCTGTGTCCTGTCCTGTTTGGTATCTACTTCCCTGAAGTACAGGCTAACACAGAAGGTCTTTGGCTAATGAAGTTCCCAGATGACTGCAAACTAGGAGCCATAATCAAAACTACTAATGATGTGGACATCCTACAAAAGGGCCTCACTGAGACAGATGCCTGGTGTCAAAGCCATGGCCTCAAGCTCAATGCCAAAAAGTGCATTGTCATCCCCTTTGGTAAAAACTCTGTACCCATGAACTACAACATAGGCGGTAGTATACTTAATACTGAAAGTGTGATAAGAGACCTTGGGACACAGGTGGACAGTAGTCTCTCCTTTGATAATCACATTGCCACAGTAGTCAGGAAATCCTTCTACATGGCACACCTCATCTCAAAAGGTTTCTCATGCAGAAAAAAAGAGGTCATTGTTCCCCTCTACTCATCACTCATTAGATCCATTATAGAGTACAACGTCCCTTTTGGTATGTACCTCACAAGACATCTACAACAACTGGAAAGCTCGCAGAAATACCTCACAAAGAGGATTAGTGGCCTCAAATACATGCCCTACACAGACCGTCTCAAAACACTCTAGCTTTACTCTGTCGTATATCGCCTACTCAGAGGTGATCTCTGCCTAACATACAAAGCTATGTCAAACACAGAGCTGTTGGACATGCTCCACTTAAAGAAATCCCAATCCCTCCAAGCTTCGGCCCCAAAACCCGGACCAAAATACAAAAGGAGGGGGTGTATCCATTTTCATAAAGGATACCCACACCTCCAGGTTAGTGGCACAGCACAAGGCCTCGGAGACCATCCAAGTGCAACTAACAGTGGGCAAAGCTGTTTATCAGATCATAGCCTGCTACAGATCACCTACCTTGTCTCAGGACCCTCACTCAGCATTCCTGAGAACACTGGAAAATATAAAGGTCCTACCAAACACCATAATATTAGGAGATTTCAATTACACAAACATAGACTGGGAGAATTACTCAAGTACAAACTCCTTTGCCCAATGCTTCCTAGAGTTTATAAACTCAAACACCCTAGAACAGCTGGTCACCATGCCCACTAGAGGTGACAACATACTGGACCTGATCATCACCAACAATGGGGATCAGTGTTCCACACCAGAGGTAAACCCCTCATTGGTAAGATCAGATCATAAAGTAATCACACTGGACATCCACATCCCGACCCCACCCCCAGTCAAGGAAACCACTGTGAAAAACTTTTCAAAAGCAAACTTCACACTTCTCAAGACTGAAGTGGAAAGTTTCAAAACCCCCTTGCTACAGGATAATGCTATCCAATCTGAAGAATCTTTTACAAGTGCATTATATGAGCATCTACAGGGATGCATGGATCGAACCATCCCAAGTAAAACCAAGACTCACTCATCCAAAAAGAGGAAACTAGTCTGGTGGTCCTTGGCCATAAATAAGCTATACAACAGAAGGAGGAAACTACTACATGATAGAGCAAAATTTCAAAATGGAAAGGCATCACTGATCATTATTAGCAAGAAACTATGATTGCTCATAAAATCATCCAAGGCCAGTTTCTAAACAAAAATTGCCATTGAATCTAAAGATAACCACAAAGCCATCTTTAGCTATATCAAACATTTAGGTGGCAACTCTCAGATATGCTCTGAGCTACTGCAAAATGGCAAAAAATACACTGAACCAACTGACATTGCCAACATCCTGGCGGACAAATTCAGTGCAAACTTCACCCCCCCTCACCCCCAAAAGGGCCCGTGTCCATTCCAGAAGAATGCAGAGCCCCAGACATCATGGATATGCAGGTAAAAACAGCCCTCTCCAAAGCTACGAACACAGGATCAATGGAACTGGATGGTGTCCCAGGCTGTGTCTTACACGAGCTCCAAAAGGAACTAAATCCTCACCTAAATTCACTGTTCAGACTCAGCCTTACCACAGGCTATGTACCCAAAGAATAGCGTACATCAACAGTCATCCCGCTCCACAAAGGTGGTGCCACAACAGAATCTGGGAACTATCGCCCTATAAGCCTGACCAGCCTGGTCTGCAAAGCTATGGAGCAAATTATCATGGAACTCATAAACAGAGACATTGGGAACCTCCAGACACCGGACCCTATGCAATTCGGCTTTGTTAAAGGCAGATCCTGCCTCCTAAACCTAGTTGACTTCTTTGAAACAGTTACCTAGGCCATAGATGAAGGGAAAGTAGTCCACACAGCCTACCTGGACCTCACTAAGGCCTTCAACACCATTCCCCACTCTGGCATCATAGACAAGCTTACCAGCTTGAACACTAACCCCTATGTCATGAGATGGGTGGCCAACTGGCTCATGGATAGAACACACATGGTCAGAGTTGTTGGTGCCATGTCTGACTCTAAACCAGTCACAAGTGGCATCCCACAGGGCTTGGTCCTGGGACCCTTCCTGTTCAGTATATACTTCTCTGAGGTACTGGCAAGCATGGGAGGACTATGGCTGACCAAGTTCGCAGATGACTGCAAACTGGGGGCCATAATCGACACTCCGGCTGACACAGACATCCTCCAGAAGGGTTTACAGAGACAAAATACCCAGTGTCAAAACCATGGCCTCAAGCTGAATGCCAAAAAATGCATAGTCATCCCTTTGGAAAAAACAAAGTGCCCACGAATTACCACATAGGTGGTAATCCACTAGGTACAGAAAATGTAATTAGGGACCTGGGGACCCAGGTAGATACTAACCTCTCCTTTGATAATCACATTGCCAAAGTGGTTAGAAATTACTTCTATGTAGCCCACCTAATCGTGAATGGGTTCACCTCTAGATCAAAAGAGGTCATTGTGTCCCTCTACTCATTACTCATTAGGCCGATAATAGAGTACAATGCCCCATTTGGTATGTACCTTAACTGGCACATGCAACAGCTGGTAAGACCACAGAAGTACCTCACCAAGAGGATCATGGGCCTCAAAGAGATGCCCTATGCAGCTCGACTAAAGAAACTCCAGCTCTACTCGGTTGCTTACTGCCTGTTCAGAGGTGATCTATGCCTGATGTATAAGGCCATGTCCAACCTGGAATTAATGGGCATGCTCCATCTCAAGAAAACCAAATCTCTTAGAGCCACACACTCCAGTGAATTAAACCTCAGCACAGCAATAAACAGGATGTGCTGGAGGGATAGATTCCTTTCCCAGAGACTTCCCATACTCCGGAATAAACTACCTATCTATATCAAACAAAGCTCCTCATTAGCACTCTTCAAGAAAAATCTTGATGATTGGATGGGAAATAGGAAATTCACCCTGGGGATCACTTCTGTGTCTCTGCTCGACAGTGGCACAGGAAAATAAATTTCTTGGGTGGCAAAAGCCAGGGTACCTTTTTGGCTGGGCTTGTATATGCCCCAGGGCCAATAGCCTAGTACCTACCTATGAACCTATGAACCTATGAACCTTTGAGCCTTGCCTAAAAAAAGGTTATATGGGGACAGCAAGAGCCTTGACCAGTATTCAGAAGCATAGGGGCGACAGGTGCAAACCATCTGTAGCGAAGCAACGAGGCTTGTCTATCATGTCATCACAAGCAGACAGAGAATGGATCCCCTTTGAATGACACCAGCAGCTCAGCCAATTGTTGAAGTTTATCGTCTTTCTTTTATATTGCAGTATCATGTAGGTGAAGGTAAGATGCTACTCAAGGTCAGGGTCATACCAGCCTGGGCTGCTTGATCATAGAGCTAATATATATCTCTTGTCATGTTGTCCTGGGAGGTATGTCTCAGATAATTTACACTGACATGTACAAAGAACACGTTATATATATATATATATATATATATATATATATATATATATATATACCTGTTCTGGAGTGATGTAAGTGCTTGTGTTATGTGGTGGATCACAGCACCTGACAGACAACTGACAGTAACCTTCCCCTTGTCCAGCCGAGTGAGTGCAACATCTGTGTGCCTGACTATGAAGTCACCTATTACTAGTGTGTTGGGTATGTTGTTTTGCCTTAGGGCCTGTTGTGAGGCACACTGCTTTGGTGTATTATGTGTTTTCTGGCGTGTGCTTGGAGGTGCATGTTGCTTGCTTGTCTGCTTAGGAGGACACTCTGTCTTTTTCAGATTAATATTTGTATTCTCCGAGTATGGTAATGTGTATTTATGTGTGTGTTTTGCTGGTGCTTATATTGTAGGTCTATGTGAGACAGTTGGTGTTGTGGTTGTATAACCCTACTCCTCCTGACTGTATTGTCCAGTATTGGGTTGGCAGAGCTTAGCCACCGGTTTGACCCTGTGTGTGCCAGCATGTGGTACATCAACCCATATATGATATGGTCATGGCCTATGCATGCAATACACTCACAATACACCTAGTATGATAAGCCTGCTGAGGTTAGCAAATGTGAAAAAACCTTTGGGCAAACTGTCAGCAAGTAATGTCTGTATTGCACCTTGTAACTCCATATTGCTTGTTGAAGTGTAAATACGTACTTAGTTTGGATTAAGAACATCGCACTTGCCAACTGTGTGTGTGTGTGTGTGTGTGTGTGTGTGTGTGTGTGTGTGTGTGTGTGTGTGTGTGTGTGTGTGTGTGTGTGTGTGTGTGTGTGTGTGTGTGTGTGCCTGTCTGTGTGTCTGTTTGTCTCTCCCTGGGGAGAGAGCAACCTTTTTGGAGACTACTCACACTCCTTAAAAGTGGTATACTCTGATGATGTCACCATCCTACAAATATACCTGTGGAAAGGTGAAATCCCAGTAATGTGTATAGCGTGTCATGTAAATGCGTACTGCTATAGTATCATAATGTAGTTAGGTGGAGGTTCAACTCCTGCACTTTGTCAAATGAGAGTGTGTGTGTCTCCCTGGGGAGGAGCAACCTTTTCGGAGACTACTCACACCCCTTAAAAGTGGTATACTCATCTTTGTCAAGTCTGATGATGTCACCGTCCTACAAATATACCTGTGGAAACATGAAATCCCAATAATGTGTATAGCGTGCCATGTAAATGTGTACTGCTGTAGTATCATAATGTAGTTAGGTAGGGGTTTGAATTCTGCACTTGCCAACTGAGTGTGTGTGTCTCCCTGGGGAGGAGCAACCTTTTTGGAGACTACTCACACCCCTTAAAAGTGGTATACTCATCTTTGTCAAGTCTGATGATGTCACCATCCTACAAATATACCTGTGGAAAGGTGAAATCCCAGTAATGTGTATAGTGTGTCATGTAAATATGTACTGCTGTAATATCATAATGTAGTTAGGTAAGGGTTTGAATCCTGCATTTGCCAACTGTGTGTGTGAGAGACTGTGTCTGTCTCCCTGGGGAGGCGCAACCTTTTTGGAGTCTACTCACACCCCTTAAAAGTGGTATACTCATCTTTGTCAAATCTGATGATGTCACCATCCTACAAATATACCTTTGGAAAAGAGTAATCCCAGTAATGTGTATAGTGCATTGTGTAAATGCGTACTGCTGTAGTCTCATAAGGTAGTTAGGTAAGGGTTTGAATCCTGCACTTGCCAACTGTGTGAGAGTGTGTGTGTCTCCCCTGGGCCGGAACAACCTTTTTGGAGACTACTCACACCCCTTAAAAGTGGTATACTCATCTTTGTCAAGTCTGATGATGTCACCATCCTACAAATATACCTGTGGAAAGGTGAAATCCCAGTAATGTGTATAGTGCGTCATGTAAATGCATACTGCTGGTATCATAATGTAGTCAGGCAGGAGTTTGAATCTCGCACTTGCTGACTGTATGTGTGTGTTCCAGTTGTGTGACACCGTTAGTCAATGTGGAGTGGGTTTTGATTTTTCTAGTGTATGACATATCACAATGACAACTGTATGTGCATTACACATGTAAGGTAGCTATGGGGCAAATCCATATACATACATGTGACCTCAATTATTTCATAGGTGGGTACTCAGCTTTCTCCATGAATGCATCTTTTATCTTTGCCAGAGCATGCTGGCGCTTTCCAGACCTTAGGTCACTTCTGTATGCTTGTGACAAGCTTAGCCACTGCAGTGATCCCTGGGCTACATCTTCTGTTTCACATCCACTCATCATGGTTTCTATTGAAGAGTGTGAGTGAGGGTTTATGCTTGAGGTATATTTAAAACCTGTTCCAAAGCAAGCAAAGTCTGGCAAAGATGACTAATCATTATAGGTGTGCAACAACCTCTGTGGATCTGCATGCAAACCCTTTATTGCTTATGTGCTCCACAGAGGGATTTCCAAAACCCTTTGGTAATGTGATTATCAAAGGAGAGATGACTAAACACATGGCTCTATGTATACATTAGTACCTGTTCCACATTTTGGGGGCTACTACCTATGTGGTACTCTGGGGATACTTTGTTTTCTAAAAGTGGATAACTGTGCTTTCGTTGGCTTATAGCTTTACAGCATGAGTTTGACACCAGGTATCTGTCTCTATGATACCCTTTTGGAGGATGTGTGTGTCATATGGAGAATAAAGTGTAGCCCACAGTATGCATTTTCATCAAACATCGGCAGACATATTCCTACTGTGTTTGCTTGTACCTAAGAAAGCTATATGCCAAACAGGAGTTGTCCCAGGACTGAGTGCAGGTGAATACCACTTGTTACTGGCATAGAATAGTACATGGAGGCTGAAAATGTTACTGTGTGTCCTACATCTGTGTCAGTTGTCAAGCCATCATCTAACAATCGTTTATAGTCAGTCTGTTGAGGTTATGTATAATACCAGAATGTGGGATGGGTATGAATTGCTGGTGAGCTATAGCTTGCTTGTGTTGACCTCCCCTCCCTCACCTATAGCCTTGCTAACTGGCTTAAAGTCTACTAGATGTAGGAGCCATGATCTGGCCTTTAGAGAACATAAATGGGTATGGTGCAGTGTTTGCAGGTTCATAATGTCACTATTAATGAGTTCCATAATGCTGTGCTCCATAGCCTTCCAGATAACATTTGTCTGGCTTATAGGGTGAGAGTTTCCAGGATCTGTTATAGTTCTACCCTTAATCAATTTATGTTAGCATTTGCACTGGGTGTGACGAGTGTGGACAGGTTTAAGAATAAGTATATTAGAGGGTCAGGCCAGGTTTGAAGGTTAGTAGACCAAGCCAGATAGGCAGGATTAAGTTGGTTTGTACATGTGCTGAGGAGGGATGCAGAGTATATTGTGAAGTAGATGCTAAGGATGAAGCTGCCAGGTAACAGGAAAAGGGGAATGCCTAAGATGAGGTTTATGGCTGTGGTGAGAGAGGACATGCAGGTGGATGGTGTGACAGCACAAGATGCAGAGGGCAGGAAGAAATGGAAACAGATGATCTACTGTGGTGACCCCTAATGGGAGCATCCGAAAGGAGAAGAAAAAGAAGACATTGTAGCTCAACCCTTGTGGACTGTGAGCACCATTACTGTGCATCATTCCACAAGTATGTAACATGTATATAGGCTGCATCTGGACAGAGTGTTTAGGTGAGTGGTGACTTCATATGTCAGCTTGTGTATGACACAGCCAGGGACACTGTCCAGTACCATTGCCACTGTGGTTTGGACTTTGGTAAAGAGATGTTTTAACTAGAGTGTCTGTGAATCATCAGGTTTTACATTCTTCAGGTCTGGAAATGTGGCCCTTGTGTAATGACAGGGTGGTGAAATCCGCATTCAAACTGTCTGAAAAAGGAATTCGTAATATCAGTCAGATAAGTGTACTTTGTGACCATTTACATTAACTGTGACCCGATCTGAGATTTCCCCTGTAGATTATAAACAACACTAAAGAAAGCTTTAGTGTTGCCTTTGGAATCCTTGCCATTTTGTATTTTGAAGCTTGCCTTGTATGTTTATTGAGGGATTGTATTTTCCCAATGATACTGACCAGAGAGGTTATCACTTCTTGGTATGTAACTCTTTTTTGGTACAACTTCACACCTTCTATTATATATTTAGTTTATGGCAGAGGTCCATGAGACTAATGCACTTTTATTATATAAGTGAGAATTTCTTGTGTTTGTGATAGCACGGTCCATGCAACCCTGCAGGTGAACAGTGTACATTACTAAAGGATTATGCAGCTGGGACAGTGTTAACCTTAGTAATGCAAACCAATGACAGATAGCAACAACAGCATCACCCACAGCACAGTGTCAACCTATGTCATACACACACATGCGTACTGAAGTTCCAAAATGTGTGTAGTACAATGCATACTGGCCACCAATAGAAACTATGGAGTGTTAACACTGGCCAATATAGGGCATGTCACCCTGCCTATGTGTCCAATATACATGTACATGCAGACAGTGCACCCCCACCATGTTCACAAATGGACATCTGCAAACCTGTGTTGCACACACCCCACACTTACTGTCCACTGTATAATGCATGCTGACACAACTACACCCATCAGCCAAGTGGCACATGGGCAAACAAAACACAATTGGAATAAACACTGGTGAAAACAATACAACATTGCTAATTACAGCTTTAATGCATCATGCCTACTCAGCTACACCTTCAAGGATATCATTACACTTTACTGCTGACAACATGCTACACATCCAACCCTTGCTATACTTTATTAAAGTCACCCTGTGCATCAACACCATGTTAGCCTGTTCCTGCATCAATGTTACAAATGACAGGAGGTGGCACAGATTTCATCATATGCACAGGGTGTGTTGTTGGTTTGCCAGAGGCCTACACTGAGCCATACAATCGACATGTGTGTGTGAGTGTGTGGGTGAGGGCCATGAGTACTGTTATGGGCCAATGTTGATGTAAGGTGTGCGGGTATGTGTTTGCCCTAGGTTTCTGGTTTATGTGTGTGTGTCTGCATGCACACAGTTCCACCATGTGGCTGCCATATACGGGAACTTGTGAGACAGCTACAGACTGTACCTGGCAGGTTTTACAGATCACCATCTCTGGCCAAGGATATGGAACCTGTGCCTGGCAGGGGTGCTACAGACAGTATCAGGTACTAATCCAGATTGGGTACTATCCAAAGAGGTTGACATATGTCCACTGGATCCAGGTCCCTGCTGGGACTGGCCAGAGCCACATGCACGTGGTCTGCTAGGACGGTCTATGGACACCCCCCCCCAATATTGCTGGGGCTGGTACTGGCACTACGGGAGTGGCTGTGACTTGCTGGACATCCACGGCGACCTCCAGCTGCTGATGTTGCTGACATACGCCCACATTCACGTCTCAACCGTTCTGCACTGTCCTGACACATGGACATGACATTGTGGAGGACATCCAATGTCTCACCCCAACGTCTATCAATGACCTCAGTGTAGTTGCGTATGGCACCTGCTAGATAACGGATACTGTCATTTACAGAGGTGTTATGAGCCCTCTGTGCCCTTAGTCCCTGTCTGGTGTACCGCGCCATTCATATCTGTGCCTCCATGACAGCCTGGAACATGCGTGTGGTAGAAAGAGGTGTGGCACGTCTGCCAGGGGCATGATGACCAGCAGTGCTCTGACGAGAACCCCTGGGCATCTGCCTATGTGGTACCATTCCAGACATCTGGCTATGGCTGCTGTGTCCTGATACATGTGCCATAGATACCACACTGTCCTGACCAGTGCCAACCGTACACTGTCCCTCAGCTAAGGACAATGGTGATGATGGATGTACAGGCAGTATGACTGTGTGCATGGATGGGATGGAGACTTGTGTACTGTCAATTGGTGGCCCAACAACAGACCCTGACAAACCTGCCTGTGCCTCAACACACCTATCCTCATCATTACTGTCTGTCTCAGTGACATCAGGTTCCCTGATGTACTGAACCAGCCCCACCTCAGCACCTGTGAGAGGAAAACAGGAAACACACTTTAAGACCTGAACATGACTTCAGACCACATGCGCACATGCACACATGCTCACATGCACACATGCACACATGCTCACACGCACACATGCACACATGCGCACATGCACACATGCACACATACGTACATGCACACATGCACACACACAAAAATACACTCCTCCCTAAAGCAGACACACACAACACCAGCAATCACAGAACATACACAATAGCAGGTGATGGTGGGGTACAGTATCACAAGCAAAACAGTCATATCACGCATGTCAGCATGCAGGACATGTGTTGCTCAACAACATGCAGTGCAAGTGTAGACAGTCCTTGTTACTAACAGTATACATGGCTTTGATGCATGTGTTTTGTTATTAGGTGATGGGTCTCCCCCTAGAACACAATGCATACATGGATGCAACATTGCTGTGCAGGTATTCATAACCCTGTAATGTACTGTGCACCATAACTCACAGGTGTACATGCCATTGCTGGATGTGTATCTGTGTGTCAGATAGGTATCCAATGCTGATTACAGCCTCTGTGTCTTTAGCAAGTAATTATGGACACATTTTTACCACATACATGATGAGTATTCACACAACATCATCAGTGGTGCATGGATAATTGATGGAATACCATTCGGCCACATACCCAATGTACGGTACTTATGGTGAGTGTAGATCATATTGCGGACATGCCAGTCTCATCCATGACATGGCATGCTAAAACACAACTGCATATTTAAACACTACACATACCCAATGTGTGTCATATGACCTAGCCACTCAATAGCATCACAAGACATATATGTTTCAATTGTGCAAATGGTGATTGGTATGCATATTGTTTAGAGGTGCATACATGTGCACACACACAACATTAAGGTGTATAACAATGAAAGCTATGTGTAGTACTGTGGTTACAATAACTGGATGGGGTATAGTACCATAGGCCATCATCATGAAGCATCATGTGGTCACTCAAGGCTACTAATGTTTCCCAAACCAGCACTAATCATGCTGTGCTGGAACTGTACTACCTTGGCTACATTCACCATTTCACAGCCAGTTGTTACATGAATTTGTAAAGAGGCCAATAATGAGCATTCCCTGACATGAATGTGTAGTGTGTTGCAGAGTGTTTAAATGCCCCATGATAGGCTTCTACCCCTCATGTATATTATGTGTAATGTGTGGATAAAATTTTGGATACTGGAGTGTGTCTTTACAGAGGGTTTGGGAATCCTTTATGTGTAGCATGTTAAAATGCTCTGTGTATGACATAGATGTGTATGTTATGTGCATGTTGAGTATCAACTGTGCCTATCCAATGGTCACTACAGTATAGCCACATTTGTTTGAGATGGTCTGGGTATTGCATGTGTTTGAGGCAGCTAATCACATTAGTGAGATGTGCGTGCTCTTACACCAAACATGCACAGCATGCATTATGGGTAGGTGTGTTACATGTGTACATGGCCTACACCTTAACTATGACATGCACTTTTTATTTACAATAATAAATGTAGAACACACTCACCAGCATCTGTCTGCTGCCTTGATGTCACCCCAGAGGGACCTACATAGAGATGAGACATTTGTCAGTGACCACAACTGTGGCATTGCTACTGTGTGTTTGCAATCTTACAGTACAACAACAGTTTACATTCACAGGGCTACAGATTATGTTCCAAATGATCAGTATTGCAGAACAGCAGGCTCCACATCTTTGAACGACACACTCCACATCTCACATATGCATGATCTACCAATACAGATAACAGTAGTTTACAGATATGCTATGTTACCTGCATGCTCCATGTGTGCTTGCTGGGTGGCTCCAACCTCCATCATGGTGTATGTCTGCTGCTGTTGTTGTTGGGTAGGTGCCACCAGGCTCATGAGCAGCTCCTCCATTCTGGTGAGGGGGGATGGATATTAACACCACCTCCTGTTGCAAGCTGTTGTCTATGCACATCAGCAGCATGCTGATGGACATGTCTGAGAAGATCACTGCAGTGGGTGGCGTACCTGCTCATATGTCCGGTTATGCAGGCCTACCTCATTTACCCTGCAGACAACATCTTCCCACATTGCAGTACGCTCCTGCTGGTCCTGGCTGGTTCATGAGAACATGAGACGGTAGTGCTGAATCATACTGCTAGTAATGATATCATTTTCAGCACTACTGTAACTGGGGTTCCTGCGATGGGCCATGATCCCTGGAAGACATAAATACAATAATATGTCTGAGCAAGTCATATAGCACATTTAACATTATACCATACAGATATCACTGAACTGCCATATATAGCAACCTATAAGGTAACTGAGAGTGAAACACTGTAACTGCCACTTATCACTGCTCACCCCACAACTGCTTGAAAGTGCCTTGCTCACTCTTTATCTAATGAACCATGTTCTGCACATCAACAAAATAAAATCACTATAGAAGACTATACAAGAGTACCTGACACACTGTATGCAACACAATGCACCACCTAGCCACAGCAGATATACATCAAGCTGATGTGGAAATAAATATATTATCCATCACAATCAGTGTAAAGTCCAGTAAATGTATTACTATTATACCACACAACTTGTTAATGGCAAACCCGTGGCCAAAATATGTGCACAACTGGGAATATAGGTCACATACTGTTGTAGTACACTATGAATGTTGCTAGATATGCAGTTATATGTTTTACTACACATATGTCAAAGGACATGTTACAGACATACCCATACACACATCAGACATAATTACAGGACACAAAGGTATGACAACCCAGATAAGCTTTCAGTGTGTACTATACAGTACTGTGTGTCAGTACTTACACAACCTTAATTTTGAGAAATGTAATCTGTGATGAATACAGGGACCACACAAAACAGTGGATGAAAGCAATATGGACATACACCATACTTTGCTGAACAGGCCCAGAGCTTCAAGTAGTACTACAGTACACACAGGATTTGCATTCAACATCGGTACAAATCAATAATCATAGATGTAGTGCTTTAGGCTCCAATGACACACCCTAGTTTAAACCAAGGGACTTAATCACACTGTATGCAATAGCACTTGTTCTGCCTAGGAACAGAATACACAGCTTTTGCTAGGATCAAAGCAAGGACCCATAATACCATGACATAAACAGTTTCCCACTAAGCTATCCCACAGATACATATCTTTGACATATTCACAAACATATTGACCATCACAGTCAGTCAACAGTACAGAGAATCTATTGCAGCAAATAGATGTAGGTGTGTATGAGTATATATAACTATATATATATATATATATATATATATATATATATATATATATATATATGTGTGTGTGTGTGTGTGTGTGTATATATATATATATATATATATATATATATATATATATATATATATATATATATGTGTGTGTGTGTGTGTGTGTGTGTGTGTATATATATATATATATATATATATGTGTGTGTGTATATATACATATACACATCCATTGGTGTACATATACATATATATGTAGGCACATATACATTTCACCTTTCATAGTGAGACTATCCATTATACAAAGGATGTAAGGTGTACAGTAATGTAACAAAATCACACAGTCTTGGGATAAATGCATTGAAGGTGTTCACAGCCCAGGTAGCTTTAGCAGGCCTTACTGGCTTCAGCATTGCAAACTGAACAAACCACCCACAGTGTTTAACCACCACATGTCATATACCAGCACTGTATGCTGTCTTGCTTGCCACACACTAAAACCTACATACAAATATGTGCATACTAACCTTCACCAACATATATATCTCTCCCCTTCACAAACAGTTGCAATATGTCCCCTGCTCTATGCACATATACAGATGTGAATATATATGACACATATATATTTCTCCGTATGTGTGTGGCATACACACAAGGTCCACACTGCTGTAAGTCCCTGGACCTCACAGCTAAACTGTTGGGCCTTGCTGCATCACAAACAGGTGTCACATATGAACACACACTAACATTAAGGGGGGTTATATGGCAACAGATGCTAGATAAGCATACTAGACTGCTACAGCAGTTGCCATTGCTAAGCTACACTTTAATATGACTATCATGCATGTGTTGTTCTGTCACACCCATGTTTATATAATGTCAGCGCTAATCCCCCCAACAGCAATTGGCCACATTACTGTACAGAACACAGATAACATGGATCAGATCTTTGACATTTAATGCTGAGCTACACATTTCATAGGTATGTCCCACTGCCCTCAGGTACACACAGTATTGTCCATAGCAGTAGTTAAGCAGAAAATCTGTGCATAAAGAAGTACTGCTGCCACATATGAATGGTTCACATTATGTAGACTATTCTTCAATAACATCTACTACATGCCAGTAAATACATATGTGTCACATACCTTTCCTTTGTATGATTTGGTAATATTTCTTTTTCTTTTTCCTTTTCCTTTTCTCTGTCTCTCTCTCTCTCTCTCTGTCTCTCTCTGCAATAGAGTGATTGAGTTTGTTGGCAGAGATTGCAGCCTGCTTTTGTAGGAATTTGCACATGAGCATGTGATGGCTTCTGCACCAATTAGTGGCTACCATTTGCCAATTGCATGCAGCCTGCTGTGTAGTAATTGCAGTAATCACTGTCATAGCAATCCAGTACTATAAATTGCTAACTCATGTAGGCATGGCCCTTTCAGCTTTCCAAGATGGAGATCATCCTTGTTTGCTGTGGACATCATTGTTTAAGACAGAAGGATTGTATAGTTCTTATATCAGAAGCCAGGGGTGTAGCCAGAGATTTACATTTTATACTCAGACCTAATGTTCTGCTTCCAATACCCACTTGTCAGTGTAGAAATGTACTCACCCCTCAAAATGCTACCCCGATACATGGAAAGATGTACTTTCTTTTCAACTGTTACAATTAACTGCCATACAAGCTAGTTATTGAGATGTATTCCTTTGGCACAAAAATTGTTTGTGAACTGCTATACTGTGAATATTCATTTACTCAGTTCTAAACAGTTTGTGCTTTTTTAGTGTTGACATTAGCATAAGCTGCTCAGAAAAACTGGACACATTTCAGTGCAATGAGTATGCTTACCTACATCCTTGGTAGACCCTGCACACACAGGTATATTCTACATTTGGGTAGGGTTGCAGATGTACTGAGAGCCTAAGTACTATTGTGTGGATTTTATCTTGCTGGACTTACAGGGTTGCTGTGTACATGTTAGTTTATCAAGGCAAGTAGTCTGTCTGCGTAACTCCCAACTATGGACCTCTCCACATGATAGCCAGAGAATAGCCTGTTATTTTTTATCTGTGCACCTGTACACAGGTCTTTTCAGCAATAGAGCAATGGCATTCTTACAGTTGGTGGCTACCAATACATGGCTACATCCATTTGTATTTCAGTGTTGTATTTCTACATAAGAGTATGCTTCCGAAACTCCTTCCAAAGCTATTTGCACAGTGTGTAACAGCAGAAAGGCTGATAAGCCTCTGTGTTTGTGCCTCTGCCAGACCTCTCAACCACTCAGGTACATATTTGAACAGACTCAGGGAAAAGTAAAGAAAAAGTCAGGGACAGTCAAGGACACCTTTAAAATATTAGTGCCATTAAGCTGAGACATTGAGAGAATCAGAGCATATGAATTAATACACCTTTTTTGAAGTAAAAGAAGTGTCTAACTCTTAATTATTGTCATTATTCATTAAGTGTAATACACCACCTTTTTGGCCAAAGTCAGTATTTTTTGGAGAGATTCAGAGGGACAGAGCTAAAATTTGTTTCAAAATCAGGAACATCCCTGAAAATTAAGGACAGTTGGGTGGTATGGCCTCTGCCCTAAACAGATATTCCAGTGTTTGTCCTGCTGTGATACTGTGTGGGGTTGTAAAGTGATGGTGTAACATTATTTCCTGCTAGAATGGCTGCTTCTCTTATCACAGTCATGTAATGTAATCCCACAACAACTGTTGGTCAACATCCACAGAACAAGTTGTGTGGTATGGTATTCCTATTTTTCCTTTACATTCACTCATTCTGATGCATGATATATTTATTTAAGCACCAACTTTATGTATATCTACTGTGGCTTAGTGGTACTTCATGTTGTGTAGTGTGTGCAAGGTCTGGGGTTTGAGACTGACAGAGGTGTTTTATTTTGCTCCTGAGCAGAACAAGGGCCCTCACATACAGAGTGACTAAGGCACTTTTAAGCAGTTGTAAGTGGGTTTGCGCTGGTTTGTGCATTGCTGTGCATTGTTTAGCCAAGCACAAACTCGCGTAAATCCGCTAACTACTGCTTAATAGTGCTTACTCACGCTAACTCCCATGCTCATTTCTTTGAAAGAAAAGAAAAATGGGGAGATAGGAAAGTGGTGAAAAAGGGGTACAAAGAGGGAAAGACAGTATGGAAAATAGCTCGGGATGTGCAGGACGGGTGTAAGGAAGGTCCATAACTGCCCATTTCTTCAACATCCACAGCTGTGCAAATGCAATAAATTTGGAGGTAGATATGAAATCTTCAACCCCTGAGAGAGGGGTGAGGACAACAAAGTATGTTGTAATGCCAGTTAAATAACATTTCATCTGTCCAGTGGACATGTGTGCAAAATGGGCAGCTATGTATGGGGCGTAATTTTTTTTCTGGGAGCAGATTGCCCTTTTTGTTTTCAGGTGAAAGTGGAATGTGGGGTAGGGGAAGTAGGTATATTTGGGGAGGTAGGTTGGGGAGGTAAACAGACAAGACAAGACACATACAGGGGCGGTATATAACACATGTGGTGGGTGAACACCTTTGACGGGGAGGGATGTTTGGAAATTGCAAGCCCATGAGCCCCCAGATGGAAACAGTGGGACTGAGGTCCCCACCCATGGGCAGTCACAACTGCACCTTCACGGCCCAGAGGGTGGCTGTGCTGGGGGCTGTGTAGGAGGGGCAGGCTGACCCGGGAGTTGTGCCACTCGAACCTCAAACTGGCATAGAGGTTCTGCAACAGAAAGTTCAATCTCTCTACGCACCACAGCCTAGACAGTTTGAAGGGTGATAGGTGGCCCTCCTCCACCCACGCTTGCACGGGAGGGGGCTGAGCCCCATCCCCTGCAGTGCTTCCACCCAAAGGTGGCACAGGGCCAGTGGAGGAGGAGGTCCCAGGCTGGGCACTGGATCTGCTGGTGCCAGGTGCCATGGCCAGCTGAGGTGAGACAGGTGGGTCCGCTGTGACCGGCCTTCCCATACAAACTATGTTTTGGAGAGTTTAATAAAGATATGGGTTAGTAACAATCAACAGCATTGCCAATTAGATATAACAGCATGCAGAAGTATTCCCATTAACCCAACACATCAGATTTTCAACAGTTGAAAAGCAAGCATAACACATGCATATATAGAACAATAGTGGACATTACAACAGCATGCAGGTTGAATTGATGGCAACAGGCCACCAATATTGTGGTATTTTAACAGGGCACATGCATAGAAATAAATGCAAATAGTTATAAACCAATAGGACATATGTCCCAACAATTTTTTTGAGATTAGACATACCGATTGAGGTGTGGAATTGCATTTTTTATGCACATACAGTAGGGTGGAAAAAGATAGCTCAGTTAACTTATATATCCTTCTAGTTTTCACTACATTCCTATTAACTGTAGTTATATGTCCCTTACATGTATTATTACACTACCCAATGTCCTTATATTGTGCAATTGGATTTTGCTAGATCATTATATACATGAGCTGTATCTTACATACAAACTGTCCAAGATGCAGATGTTACTGCTACATATTCTGAGAGTTGCTCACACACACTACTGCTAAGATGGTACACTGACAGCTCTACTTTCATATAATATTTATCTAGATATGTGAACGATCAGTTATATGTTAACAGCTCCCTACATTTCTGGCAGCACACTGACATTTCTGGGGAACATAATACCAAGCTACTCATGTGTCAGATTAACCTGTACATGCTGGGCATGAACCAACAGTTGAGAGCTGTAAATATGCATTAAAGCTACTGACACTCCCTTCATCCACGTTATATGGGCCTACCCAAGTGTGGGTTGACACTGCTTAATACAACACTAGTATTTGTAGACTGCAACAGTACAACAACATATCAAAGAAAATGACACAGACGCACTCCACGAATTATATATTTATTAAAGGATTTTATTTTTTATTTATTACACCTTTATTTGTTGGGTTAAAACACTTTTTGAAGGCTCTCTCATTTATTTTATATAACAGTACATGCAGAATAATTACTAACCTGCCTGATGACACAGCCTTTGCAGCCTATCTTCATGGGCTTCCTGATTCATAGCCCAGACATCTGCAGCTGTGAAGTAAATGTAGTGACATTGAGACATACCTATCTATAGTGTAGACAAGCATAGCAATTCTTAACTACTTAATACAATGGCTACTTACTCAGTACTGGGGCATTAGGCATCGCATGGGATTCCTAGATCCACTGGTCCAGTTGATCCTCCCTACGTCGCTTCAGGTCAGAATAATGGTGCCTGACCTGCTCACCAGTCTGAATAACACCAGTGGCACTGGTCAGATCATGAGCAAGACTGTTCCAGGCCTCCGTTTTATATTGGGTACCCTGGTACTGGCCCCGCAGGAGTCCTTCCTCATGATTGCGGACAAGGAGCCAAACCATTACTTTGGACTCTGCAATGCCCCTGCGTTGCGCTCTAAATCGAGTGCCTTCTCCAACACCTGCCATGCTGACTGCAGAAGGAAGCTACAACCAGTTATAGCAAGTATTCCCGCCTGTGGATCTTAAATATGCCTCATTTCCCGCACTTATTTGTGATTGGCCAGTTTTGAAAAAACTCAGCTGTAGGCACACCTGCTTAGCTGATGTTGGCAATGTTTAAAATTCCTTTGATAGATATGTGTCTGTTGAAAGTGCATGTTTATGAAATGCTGTCATGGCTTAGTGGTTAAGTACTGTGACTATAGTGCTCAGTATCCTGAGTTCGAGCCGTGTCACTACTTTTTATTTTCCTACTGGGCAAACCTGACTGGTTAAGGTACAGTAAAGGAGGTGTGGCCGTGTTTAACCGACTTTGCTCAACTTTACCCAACTTTGCCCAACATTGCTCAATGTTGCTCGACGTTGCTCGATGTTGCCCGACATTGCACTAGTTAGCGCAGTGCGCAGCTACACACAAATATATTGTGATTGCACGTGTTAGCACGGTGCGCAGCTATGTGCACAGACATTGCGCTGGTTAACGCGGTGCACAGCTACAAGCAGTTGGATTTAAATATGCTCAATACTGGTAAAATGTGCTTAGCAGTACTTTATATTGCTTAAAATAAGGTACTCATGCCTCAGAATGCATAACCATTTCACCTTCATATAAATATATATATATATATTAAATTAAATTTTTTATAATTTTTTTTAATTTTTAAAAAATAAAAAAATTAAAAAATTTTTTTAAATTTAAAAAAAAAATATATAAAATTTTTTGGGGTTTCCAACTTAACTACGTTTTACAGACTGGCTATCCACCAGGCATCAGCTTATACAAGCCAGGATTATACAATAAATCTTTGTTCTCATTTGGGCATCTCGATCAACTTCGAAAAGTCATCCTTATCGCCCTGCCAGTCTATTACCTTCATAGGTGCAAACTTAAACACTGTTCGGATGTCAGCTACCCTTACAGATCAAAGAGTTTCAGACATTCAGACTCATGTCAGGATCATTCTGGCCAACAAGAAAGTACAGGCCAGAATGGTTCTAAAGGTATTAGGCCTCATGGCTGCGGCCATTACTCTTCTTCCCCTGGCTCGATTCTACATGCGCCTTCTTCAGTGGATGCTGTTCACACAATGGTCATACCAACAACTTCCAATGTGTCACCAGATTCTGGTGACCCAGACTTGCAAAGAGCATCTTGCTTGGTGGATCACATCTCCTCAGGTTCACCAAGGCAGGTACTTTGTACCCCCATCCCCGATAGCCATTGTCACCACGGATGCCTCCCTGATCGGGTGGGGAGGTCATTATCAGGGAAGGATGGTTCATGGGACGTGGCAGCCGTTCGAGTACCATCTGCACATAAATGTCCTGGAGATGAGAGCAGTGCTTTTAACGTTGCAAGCCCTCAACGACTTTCTTCCCGTAGGGACAATTGCAGTCCACACAGACAACATGTCTGTAGTTTGGTATATCAACAAACAGGGCGGAACCAAATCCTACCCCTTGTGTTGAGAAGCGCTCAGACTATGGCAATGGGCGATCTCCTCTCATCGGTTTCTGGTAGCAACGCATATCCCTGGGAAAACCAACATTGTAGCGGACAGATTGAGCAGAGCTATTCTCATGCCTCACGAGTGGTCTCTCAAGCAATCTATAGCGGAAGAGATTTTTCTGGAATGGGGTCATCCATGTTGCGATCTTTTTGCTACTCCCCAAAACAGCAAATGTCCAGACTTCTTCTGCCTCTTCCCTCTATCAGGCCATCCCCCCAGAGACGCTCTGACCCAGGATTGGCCCCAGGGACTTCTTTATGCCTTCCCTCCTTTTCCTCTGATCCCTCAGGTTATCCAGAAAGCTACCGTTTTGAGAGCCAAATTGATTCTCATTGCCCCTTACTGGCCTCGACAAGTTTGGTTTCCGTTCCTCCATCATCACCTTTTGGTACAGCCGTGGCATCTGGACCCAGTGCCAGATCTTCTGATTCACCAATCGGGTCAGCTGCACCGGTCAATCCCTTCTCTCAACCTCACAGCATGGTTGCTCCACTTCCTTCCTTAGCCAGGCTTCCTTTGATCTCTAACCCAGTTAGAGACATCATAGTAGCTTCGCTAAAATCCTCTACCAGGAGGATTTATGCAAGCAAATGGAAACGTTTCTCTTATTGGGCTAAGGCCAAGAATATTGATCCTTTTACTGCCCCTGTTCAGGCTGTCCTGGACTTCTTAGCAGAGATTTTTCATGCAGGCTCCTCTTCTTCCACAGTTAGAGTTCAGTTGGCTGCTATTTCCAATTTTCATGTCGGGATAGCAGATCATAATATTATGTCCCATAGGCTCTGCAGGGCCTTCTTGAAAGGAATTTTCCTACTAAAGCCTCCAATCCCTCCTCCTCAGTGGGATCTAAATTTAGTGCTGACATCCTTGATTCTTCCCCCCTTCGAGCCAGCTGTTTCTTGTTCCCTGAAATATCTTTCTTGGAAAACTTTATTCCTAGTGGCTATTACATCTGCCAGGAGGGTGTCTGAACTTCATGCTCTTTCGGTTCGACCCCCTATTTGGTTTTCACAAAGACAGAGTATCTTTGAGAACTAATCCAACCTTTTGCCTAAGGTCGCTTCAAAGAACAATTTGAATCAATCCATTGATCTCCTGTATTTTTCCCTAACTATTCAGATAGAGCGGAAGAAAAGCTACATTATCTTGATGTGCACCGTCAACTTAGAGATTATTTGGACAGAACAAAAAAGTTTGGAAAATCTGATCAACTTTTTGTTTCCTATGCGGATAATAAAAAGGCCTTCCTGTTTCTAAAGTGACATTGTCCAGATGGCTTTCTTCGGTCATCTCTGAAATTTATCTGCTCAGGGGAAAACAGCTGTGCTCAAAACCTAAAGCACATTCAACTAGGAGCTTAGCTACTTCTACAGCTTTTCAAGCTAGACTTCCTTTAGACACTATTTGTGCAGCGGCCACTTGGGCCACTCCTCACACTTTTGTTTCCCATTATAAATTGGACTTGGCCTCCAGGGACAGAGCCAGTTTTGGCTCTACAGTCCTCAAGAGTTTGTTCCATTGAGCCACCCAGGATAGAGGTGCTAGGGACGCGGTCCCATCAAGCAAGAATGAAGGCGAGATTGACAACTTAACATTTAGAAGTTATGTACCTACCATAACGTTCCATGTTAGTTGTCTTCTCTCTTCTTTCTTCGACCCCTCCTTCCCCCTGGCCTGGACAGACCTTGTTATAAGAAACTATTATGCTGAAGACCATTCAGTCCTGGTCTTTCTTCCATCTGCAAGTTTTCTTTCTTCCTTTGGGAAGTATTTTATGCTTGGTGCTATTGCCCTTTGTCATCAAACGAGATCTGGGTACTTACCGCCTTGCATCATGGGATATGGGGCTGCCTCGAGCTGGTAAAAGTGACTCTCGAGCTTAGCAAGTGCAGTCGGGCGAGGGATCGGCTCCGAACCATCAAGCAAGAAAGAAGGCGAGAGAAGACAACTAACATGGAACGTTATGGTCGGTACATAACGTCTAATTTACTCAGTTCTAAACAGTTTGTGCTTTTTTAGTGTTGACATTAGCACAGGCTGCTCAGAAAAACTGGACACATGTCAGTACTGTGAGTATGCTTACCTACATCCTTGGTAGACCATGCACACACAGGTATATTCTACATTTGGGTAGGGTTGCAGATGTACTGAGAGCGTAAGTACTATTGTGTGGATTTTATCTTGCTGGACTTACAGGGTTGCTGTGTACATGTTAGTTTATCAAGGCAAGTAGTCTGCGTAACTCCCAACTATGGACCTCTCCACATGATAGCCAGAGAATAGCCTGTTATTTTTTATCTGTGCACCACACAGGTCTTTTCAGCAATAGAGCAATGGCATTCTTACAGTTGGTTGCTACCAATACATGGCTACATCCATTTGTATTTCAGTGTTGTATTTCTACATAAGAGTATGCTTCCGAAACTCCTTCCAAAGCTATTTGCACAGTGTGTAACAGCAGAAAGGCTGATAAGCCTCTGTGTTTGTGCCTCTGCCAGACCTCTCAACCACTCAGGTACATATTTGAACAGACTCAGGGAAAAGTAAAGAAAAAGTCAGGGACAGTCAGGGACACCTTTAAAATATTAGTGCCATTAAGCTGAGACATTGAGAGAATCAGAGCATATGAATTAATACACCTTTTTTGAAGTAAAAGAAGTGTCTAACTCTTAATTATTGTCATTATTCATTAAGTGTAATACACCACCTTTTTGGCCAAAGTCAGTATTTTTTGGAGAGATTCAGAGGGACAGAGCTAAAATTTGTTTCAAAATCAGGGACATCCCTGAAAATTAAGGACAGTTGGGTGGTATGGCCTCTGCCCTAAACAGATATGCCAGTGTTTGTCCTGCTGTGATACTGTGTGGGGTTGTAAAGTAATGGTGTAACATTATTTCCTGCTAGAATGGCTGCTTCTCTTATCACAGTCATGTAATGTAATCTCACAACAACTGTTGGTCAACATCCACAGAACAAGTTGTGTGGCATGGTGTTCCTATTTTTCCTTTACATTCACTCATTCTGATGCATGATATATTTATTTAAGCACCAACTTTATGTATAACTACCGTGGCTTAGTGGTACTTCATGTTGTGTAGTGTGTGCAAGGTCTGGGGTTTGAGACTGACAGAGGTGTTTTATTTTGCTCCTGAGCAGAACAAGGGCCCTCACATACCGAGTGACTAAGCACTTTTAAGCAGTTGTAAGTGGGTTTGCGCTGGTTTGTGCATTGCTGTGCATTGTTTAGCCAAGCACAAACTCGCGCAAATCTGCTAACTACTGCTTAATAGTGCTTACTCACGCTAACTCCCATGCTCATTTCTTTGAAAGAAAAGAAAAATGGGGAGATAGGAAAGTGGTGAAAAAGGGGTACAAAGAGGGAAAGACAGTATGGAAAATAGCTCGGGATGTGCAGGACGGGTGTAAGGAAGGTCCATAACTGCCCATTTCTTCAACATCCACAGCTGTGCATATGCAATAAATTTGGAGGTAGATATGAAATCTTCAATCCCTGAGAGAGGGGTGAGGACAACAAAGTATGTTGTAATGCCAATTAAATAACATTTCATCTGTCCAGTGGACATGTGTGCAAAATGGGCATCTATGTATGGGGCGTAATTTTTTTTCTGGGAGCAGATTGCCCTTTTTTTTCTGGTGAAAGTGGAATGTGGGGTAGGGGAAGTAGGTATATTTGGGGAGGTAGGTTGGGGAGGTAAACAGACAAGACAAGACACATACAGGGGCGGTATATAACACATGTGGTGGGTGAACACCTTTGACGGGGAGGGATGTTTGGAAATTGCAAGCCCATGAGCCCCCAGATGGAAACAGTGGGACTGAGGTCCCCACCCATGGACAGTCACAACTGCACCTTCACGGCCCAGAGGGTGGCTGTGCTGGGGGCTGTGTAGGAGGGGCAGGCTGACCCGGGAGTTGTGCCACTCGAACCTCAAACTGGCGTAGAGGTTCTGCAACAGAAAGTTCAATCTCTCTATGCACCACAGCCTAGACAGTTCAAAGGGTGATAGGTGGCCCTCCTCCACCCACGCTTGCACGGGAGGGGGCTGAGCCCCATCCCCTGCAGTGCTTCTACCCAAAGGTGGCACAGGGCCAATGGAGGAGGAGGTTCCAGGCTGGGCACTGGATCTGCTGGTGCCAGGTGCCATGGCCAGCTGAGGTGAGACAGGTGGGTCCGCTGTGACCGGCCTTCCCATACGAACTATGTTTTGGAGAGTTTAATAAAGATATGGGTTAGTAACAATCAACAGCATTGCTAATTAGATATAACAGCATGCAGAAGTATTCCCATTAACCCAACACATCAGATTTTCAACAGTTGAAAAGCAAGCATAACACATGCATATATAGAACAATAGTGGACATTACAACAGCATGCAGGTTGAATTGATGGCAACAGGCCACCAATATTGTGGTATTTTAACAGGGCACATGCATAGAAATAAGTGCAAATAGTTATAAACCAATAGGACATATGTCCCAACAAATTTTTTGAGATTAGACATACCGATTGAGGTGTGGAATTGCATTTTTTATGCACATACAGTAGGGTGGAAAAAGATAGCTCAGTTAACTTATATATCCTTCTAGTTTTCACTACATTCCTATTAACTGCAGTTATATGTCCCTTACATGTATTATTACACTACCCAATGTCCTTAGATTGTGCAATTGGATTTTGCTAGATCATTATATACATGAGCTGTATCTTACATACAAACTGTCCAAGATGCAGATGTTACTGCTACATATTCTGAGAGTTGCTCACACACACTACTGCTAAGATGGTACACTGACAGCTCTACTTTCATATAATTATCTAGATATGTGAACGATCAGTTATATGTTAACAGCTCCCTACATTTCTGGCAGCACACTGACATTTCTGGGGAACATAATACCAAGCTACTCATGTGTCACATTAACCTGTACATGCTGGGCATGAACCAACAGTTGAGGGCTGTAAATATGCATAAAAGCTACTGACACTCCCTTCATCCACGTTATATGGGCCTACCCAAGTGTGGGTTGACACTGCTTAATACAACACTAGTATTTGTAGACTGCAACAGTACAACAACATATCAAAGAAAATGACACAGACGCACTCCACGAATTATACATTTATTAAAGGATTTTATTTTTTATTTATTACACCTTTATTTGTTGGGTTAAAACACTTTTTGAAGGCTATCTCATTTATTTTATATAACAGTACATGCAGAATAATTACTAACCTGCCTGATGACACAGCCTTTGCAGCCTATCTTCATGGGCTTCCTGATTCATAGCCCGGACATCTGCAGCTGTGAAGTAAATGTAGTGACATTGAGACATACCTATCCATAGTGTAGACAAGCATAGCAATTCTTAACTACTTAATACAATGGCTACTTACTCAGTACTGGGGCATTAGGCATCGCTTGGGATTCCTAGATCCACTGGTCCAGTTGATCCTCCCTATGTCACTTCAGGTCAGAATAATGGTGCCTGACCTACTCACCAGTCCAAATAACACCAGTGGCACTGGTCAGATCATGAGCAAGACTGTTCCAGGCCTCCGTTTTATATTGGGTACCCTGGTACTGGCCCCGCAGGAGTCCTTCCTCATGATTGTGGACAAGGAGCCAAACCATTACTTTGGACTCTGCAATGCCCCAGAGTTGCGCTCTAAATCGAGTGCCTTCTCCAACACCTGCCATGCTGACTGCAGAAGGAAGCTACAACCAGTTATAGCAAGTGTTCCCGCCTGTGGATCTTAAATATGCCTCATTTCCCGCACTTATTTGTGATTGGACAGTTTTGAAAAAACTCAGCTGTAGGCACACCTGCTTAGCTGATGTTGGCAATGTTTAAAATTCCTTTGATAGATATGTGTCTGTTGAAAGTGCATGTTTATGAAATGCTGTCATGGCTTAGTGGTTAAGTACTGTGACTATAGTGCTCAGTATCCTGAGTTCGAGCCGTGTCACTACTTTTTATTTTCCTACTGGGCAGACCTGACTGGTTAAGGTACAGTAAAGGAGGTGTGGCCGTGTTTAACCGACTTTGCTCAACTTTACCCAACTTTGCCCAACATTGCTCAATGTTGCTCGACATTGCTTGATGTTGCCCGACATTGCACTAGTTAGCGCGGTGCGCAGCTACACGCAAATATGTTGTGATTGCGCGTGTTAGCACAGTGCGCAGCTACGTGCACAGACATTGCACTGGTTAACGCGGTGCACAGCTACAAGCAGTTGGATTTAAATATGCTCAATACTGGTAAAATGTGCTTAGCAGTACTCTATATTGCTTAAAATAAGGTACTCATGCCTCAGAATGCATAACCATTTCACCTTCATATATATATATATATAATTCGTTCACTGCTACATTTAACTTTTCAATGCTTTTTACAAAACTTATACATAAAAAATGTCAGGAAATATTTTTGTATACAGATTTCCAACAGAAAATGGAACGTGCAGTAGTGGGACTCATACCGGGAATGCCTCCTCTTTGTGCGAAGGCTCTAACCACTACGCTATCGTATTTTGTTTAATTTGCATATGTTTTTCTTATTATCCTCTTCTGGTTTCTAAACTGCTAACTGTAGCTAAGCAATGGGCAAACTCGCACAAACACGTGCAAATACGGGCAGCTATATCGGATGAAATAAAAAAAAATTAAAAAATCTTTCTATTTTTAATTTGTCAGTTGTTAAACATATGGGGGAGTGTAGTGTTATATTGTGCACATGTGAGCGGACTCGCTCATGTAACTTGACATTGTGGCGTTTTTTCATTGCAGGGGCATGGATTTTTGAACTGCTCGGCAGTCCGACATGCCCCCTACACTCGTCCACGCTCCGTGTAAGCTTTAGAGTTGAGGCAGCGCACCCTCATTAATATGCATGGCGCTGCTGTCATACTCTTAGACTGGCACTTCCGTGTAAGACTAATCTAGTCTTACAGGGAAGATTAGTAAATCCTGGGGCAGGTCTCAAATAAACTAAAATAGGTTAGTGCTGCCCAGACAAATGAGTTCAGAGAGGTTATGAGATGAAGGCCTGCATTATTGCTGATGAAGTAGGAATGGTACTGTAAGCTAATTTTAGGGGACAGAAGTGGTTCCATAGTATATACCCAGAAGGTGACAGATGAACCCTGAGTTTTAACTACAAGACTGATGGGATTAGCCACTGTGGAAATTTCCAGCATTTATTTTGGCAAGGTAATCCAACCAGCTGTAGATGCATCAACTACATACTTCAACTTTTTTCATTAAATCATTGGCTTTTTCCAATTTTCCAGTTAGCTATAGAGTAAGTTTTGTTAATACTATTGATGATTACAAGAAATATTTATCTCAAAGACATAGCTGCCTCGTTTGGCACCCCGGTGGTACTCCATGATCTGGAGCCCCTCAATGCTATGCTGAGGAGCAAAACTCCCTCAATGCATTTTAAATAGCATGAAGCATGATTTAGCCACCCCCTAACAACACTGTTCAACCTCAGTCTCCATACAAGTTTTGTACCAAGCAAGTGGAGAACAGCTACAGTCATTTCCCTGCATAAGTCTGTTCCTCATAATGTTTGTGGTTTTGTTGGGAAATAAATGAAAATTGCAGTCACTAAATGATGATGACAGATGTCTGAGTTTCAGACTTAATAGCCTTCAAAAATCATACTGATGCAAAGCCTGATATTCTAGTAAGTTTTATAACTATATAAAGGCACTAATTGTCACTGATGTTGAGCCTTTGTCCACTCTTGCTTTTAAGCTTTTTCCTTGATTCTTGAAATAAAATGTTGAGACATATGTGGGAGAGAGTTGGTGATACAGTGTGTTGCATAATTTATTCTACCAGCAGTGAACTGAGAAGATAAATTGCACAGAAATTGTCTGTGGCCAAAAATGGTTGTCACTGTTATTATTTGTTAAAGTTAAGCAGTCATTATCCTGACTTTGCAGAAGTAGAGTCAATTTGTGTGAAGTCAGCTGGAATACTTTACCGACACTTTACTGTAGCTACTTTAACTCAGACAGATGTTTGAAGTGTGTACGTTATTTCAAAAGATTCAAAGAACTTTATTGTCATTTAGGACCACACAAGTGCAGCCTAAATTAAATAAAAAAATGTCAGTTCACGAGAGAAATGCAGTGCAAATAATATAGATACAACAGTGTCAGAGAATAACATAAGAAAGAAAATAACACATATGACGTGCAAGAAGTAGTTCACATTACATAAACACACTCAATACCCATTATCTGATTATAATAAATAAATATCCACCACCAAGCCCCTTTACCGTTAAGATAGAGAATAAATAGAGATTAGTGAATAGCAGCTGTTTAGTTACTGCATTGCACTTGTTAACCTTAGATGTGACTCAGTATAGCCATCATATTGTGTAATAGTAATACTGGAGGTAATTGCTCAGAGCAACAGGATTAAATAAAAAAAAGAGGCTTCAATGCATCGGGTATTATGGTTGGTGTCCAAGTTAATAAGCCTCACAGCTGTAGGACACAAACTGTTCCTGAATATGGTAGTCTTACAGCAGAAGCTACTGTACCTCCTTCTAGACGCAAGTTGTGAGAAACAGTTGTGGGACGGATGGATCGAATCAGCTAGTATTTTGTATTTTCTATTTCTTGCTCTTGTAAAGAAAAGTTCCAGAACAGAAGGGAGGTTTGTACCCAAGATTTTCTCAGCCACCCTCACCACCCTCTGTAATTTCTGCTTCTCAGCAACTGTGCAGTTGCCGAACCATGCTATAACATTGCTAGTGAGGATGGTCTCGATAGCTGCTCTGTAAAAAAGTGGTAAGAGCAGACAGTGGGAGCCTGGCCTTTTCAGCTTTTTCAGGAGGTGAAGCCTCTGTTGAGCCTTCTTGACTATATGATTGGAATTAACAGTCCAGGAGAGGTAATCTGAGATATGAAGGCCCAGGGACTTTGTTATTTTGACTTTCTCTACTACCTCTCCTTTGATAGTGAGTGGTTGGTGAACTGTTGCCTTTCTCCTGAAGTCCAATAAAGTGGCTGTAATTGATCACTATGGAGATTGTCTGTGATGAAAATTACTTGAGTATGTCTGGGAGAGGGGTGGCAGTGGATTTAAAAGTAGCAAGTTAGCCATAATTGTTTTCATTTTCCATTACAAACATCAACATTTTTATCAAAAGTGCTTGTTAGTGGCAGTCTAGGCAGGATGTCTATTATAGCCAATTGTCATTGTCAGTGTGTTACATCAAATAGTGCTGCCATCTTACAGCACTTGGTTCTCTGGTTGAATTTGTAGCTGTGATTCCTTCTGTTGAGTGTGAATATACTCCCTGTCTCTGTGTGGGCTTTATCCACTCATTTTGGTATATTCTCCTAGAACCATTAGCTGTATAATATATGCCTCTGGTCATCTGGTCATTTGTACTTTTGCTTTCATCCCAAATAAACACATAAGGCAACTATCTCTTTTTGGAGGTGCAGAAAGACAGGCGGTATTTCCAGAAATTATTTTATATATCCTTACTTCATTAAAGGTCAGGGCATGAAGAGGAGATCAGGGCATCCTGTATCCTCATCATGCTGCTTGGTGGAAGGATTTTTTTAATGACATACCATTGCTCTCCTCCATTTGTGTTCACCTTGGTATGTCTGAGGGTTCCTCTCCTGTCCTCTCCTCTGTGGACCATGTCTCCCTGCAAGACAAGTACCAACAGTTAAACACTGCAATCCCCCCCATCCCCCGGAATGAGAACACCTATCCCTCCTTGCCAGTGCCTCAGACACTCAAGCTGCTAATTTAACCCAGGTTGCCTGGACCATAGTTAGAGCTTTATTCCACTTCACCATGGGACTAGCTCTTACTCTTCAAGTTTTGTGTAGGTCATTGTTAAATCAAAATATAGTAAAAAAAAAACTAAAAAAAACTAAAATGCACCTCAGAGCATCTAAAACCCTATAATTTCTGTTGGCCTGATCCAGACAACTGGCTTAATTCAGTTCCATCCTTCAGACTTACTACAGTAGAGTTCTTGCCCGTTGGGATTTTTTAAATCATAGGGGAGATAAAAAGTAAGCCAATGTGTGAAAATGCAAGAAAGAAGTAGTCAAAGTGATCTATCTGGATGGTGTGGGGCCAGGATGAGGGGAAATATGGGAGATGCAACAGAGAAGAGGACTAGCATACATCAGAGGGGTCCACAAAGTCCTTTATCTAGGTCTCCATTTCACCTAAGGATGGCCTTGTTGGCTGCAAGTCAGGCATATTATGTATATATATATATATATATATATATATATATATATATATATATATATATATATATATATATAGTTAGTAAGGTGTTAATAATGAAAAGGTACATACTGAGGCAGTCTGTAGACAAAAATGAGTGACTCCATCTTTTGTTTGATTATAGGAAGTAAACATTGACATGCTGTAATAGAACCCCACTTCATTCTAGTTAGGACCACCCATTTAGTTGCTTCCTGTTTGAAGTCACCAGCTGCCACCGCTACAAACTTGCAAGCTAAATTTGTTTTTGATGCACATGAGGAAAATCCTCTGGAACAAAAACATGGCATGGTGACAACATACAAGGACCACTTGTCCCACCTTATCTAATCATTTTCCTATGTTCTAGGTGAACTATGGATCCTGTCTAGCCAACAACTGAATGTTAGCTTAATGCTTTTTTGCACTGAGAATAAAAGATACCTCAGAGCTCATCTATGTGTTTTTGGATTGGTTCACAGTTTTTATGTTGCTGACTGTTCAGGAAAGCTCTTCTTGCTATTGACCATTTTTTGTGCAGAAACAAACTCCTCATGTCTTCCTCGAGACTCCCACCTTCCGTTTCCAAACTACATCCTCTTATATCAATTTTGGAAAGATTCAACTCATTTATTTAGTATTTGTTAACCAGGAAAGTCCAACTTGGAACAAAGCCAGTTTTCAGTGGAGGACTGGGGAGAAATGGTTTAGACGCATGTCGTGGGAGGAAACCGGCGCACCCGGAGAAAACCCACACGAATGCAGGAAGGACATGTAGACTCCGCACAGAAGGCACTCCAGCCCGAGAATCAAACCAGAGAACCTCTTACTGTGAGGCGACAACACTACTGCTGCACCACTGCGCCATCCATTGGGCTTGGACTCTGTGACTTCCCTTGAAGTATTTAAATTATTTTATCATATACCCTTCAGTGTTCTTTTTTAATACAGTACATGTTAAGCTTTTGTAGTCTTTTTTATGAGACATCTACTGAAGAGCATGCACCATTTCTGTTGCCTTTCACTGTATTGTTTGTATCCTGTCCGTGCCCCGGTGAAAATGAGGTCTCCAGAACTGCACACAGTACCCCAGATGGTGTCATACATTGTGTAAAGATAGAGAATACTTTTCTGTTTTGTTTGCAATGCATTCATAGATAGTTATTAGGCATGCAATCCAGGAAGCCATTGATGCCAGTTTATCAGCATGTGCAGTGTCGGGTTAAGTGACTTGCTCAAGGTCACATAGTAAGCAAATGGAGCCTGAGAAAATCAACTCATAGACTACAGGAAGCACTGCATACACATCTTGTACACAGCCTTAGCCATCTGCCATATTTTTCTATATACGCACACACACACACACACACACACACACACACACACACACACACACACACACACACACACACACACACACACACACACACACACACACACACACACACACACACACACACACACACACACACACACACACACACACACACACAAACAGAATACTCAGCATCACAATGCTTGCTTCTGGAGTGGGGACTACCAGCAGGCCCTTTCTGTGTTGCTGTTGCCCACCTACTGTATGTTTCTTTTTTTGGTTATTTATGGGTTATTGTTTCCCAGCTACATAATTCCATTTTTCACACTAAATGTAAACTGATCCCCATTTTTAAGATGATTCCTCTAGTCTTGTTAAAAGCCCATTCCATGCTTTCTTCCACACCTTGCATATCAGTCCTATCGCATATTATTATGTTATCAGCAAAAAATGCATTGTTTTCTTTTAAGATCTCCTGCAATGGTTCTTGTGCAGAAATTGAAAAGGACTGACAGTGGCACTGATTCTTGTAGTACCTGTTACACATGACAACTATGTTATTATTTTGTATGAATGTATTGTGTAGATTTGTCTCTTTAAAAGCATTCTAGTTTTGGAATGTGAAATGATTTTTAAAAGGTGAATACAGCTATTGAGGATCCTTGAAAACTTAAGTGAATGTACTGAACAGGACAGCTCATCACGACATAAGTAAGGACTGTTTTCATAGAAAACGCTGTAGCTCTAAGCCAACAAGTTTTTGCAGAAAGAGGAACACCACATGCTGGATTTCATCTGTGTCAGAAACATGTCAAGATAAAATAACTGCCTAGCAACAGAAAGCAACATACTACAAGGACGATACATGTTTTCATACAGGTGCTTACATATTCATGAAGGGGAAATTATGTCATTACAAATTCTAATACTAGATTGTTATTGGTTGTATGTATGTATATAAATAGTTCATTAATGAAAGTGTTCTGATGAAGTCTATTTTTTAGATGAAAGTGCTTAACCAATGTTTTAATAAATACAACTTTTAATTTTTGAGCTGTTATTCGTGCAGTGTCGTTCGTGGTATCCACAGTAGTTATTGTGTGTTTGATAGTACAGATGGACCTACGTGGTTTTGTTTGTAGCTTTATACTACAAGGACTATGTAAGGAGATGTTCTGAATTTTGAAAGTCCTTTATGAAAATGAATAGATCGCACCTACATTTTTAATAGATGTTAGACCATTAGAAGGATTGCCTTCTGTAATAGTTTAGCTGCATAAATATTAGCTTACTGTAGAAGCAAATCCGTTGCTTGTTATGCCACAAGGGCTTGTTTGTGTCAATGATATTGAGAACTATGCCACCACTAGTTTAATTAATGGTTGGCTCCCTGAAACTGGACAGCTCTCAGTTGTAGTGCCAAACTAAGAGAAGCCACCCATACTGGGTTGCAACAGTTTGTGATAGTATTGGCAACAGCGGATCACATTGTTGTGACAGTGATAACATTAATGCTATCTGTGCCAAAGAAAGACTTGGCTATCTACTTCTGCATCTTGTCACGAAAACTCTTTGGACGGATAGTGACATTAAAAGTAACTGGGATATAGTATTGGAAGATGAGCCTGTCTGGTGAGAAGGCACTCAGTGAGCTACTCGGAAAAAGCAGAATAACTTTCACAGTAAATCCAGTCTCTATGATGCGGTTGGATTAAAGCCTTCGGAGTGTCCAACCTTTGATGCTGCTCTGCTGGTAATGAGGGTTGGATGCTACAAAGATATCTTAAATGCCGTAATACAGAAGACATGAAGTATGACCAAGGAAATCTGGCTTTAGTCAAGAGTGAAATGAACATGCACAGCTTGCTCTTCTTGGTGTGGTGAAATGAAATGGACTGGCACAGGATACTTCTCATCTGAAGAACCCATAGCATACTATGCCAGAAGTGAAAGACAGAGTAGAAAAGGTGTCACATTTGTAACTAAGGAAAAAGTTTGCAAGACTTGTAAAGAAATGCATTGTATTCAGTGAATGCTTAATATATATTGCTTGTACAGATATGCCTATTAACCTGACTATAATTCAGATAAATGCTACAACAACAGATGCAAAACAGGATGAAGATGGTCCATTCTATGAGAAAGTATAAGATGAAATTGACAGAATACACAAACACGATCTACTGGCAATCTTGGATGACTGGATCACAACAGTTGAGAGCGAGGACAAGGTTGTGCTCAGAAAATATGAGCTTAGTAATACAGGTAAAGCAGAAAATTTGATAACATTTTATGACATACAATTCGTAAATTTCAAATACCTTCTTTCAGTAGCACAAGCAGTCCCTATCATATAAAGATTGCCAAATGGGTTGTAGGGATATCAGATTGACTAGGTTTGTATAATTAAACAATGGGAAAAAACTCAGTAACATCAGTAAAAACAAAACCTGGGGCCAAATGTGGTACAGATTGCCAGTTACTAAAATGCAAAACAGAGCTAAAACTAAGGAAAAACAAGTCATCCAGGTACTTAGCAAAGTATGATCTTGAAACTGTACCACTGGGGACTCTGCAAACTGATTCCTTGCATTAGATACAATGATAGAGTTATATGATAACATCAGTACATTTGCACTTGAAGAAAGTAAGTCATTGAGAGGAAGTAAAATTCAAATGGTTGACTGATGAGACCTTGAATATTGCTCATAAATTTAGAGAAGTTAAAGCTAGAAGAGAAAGAGAGGTGGTTGTGGAACTTAACCGAACTTTCCAAGTGCTGCAAGACAAGATGGAGAAAAGTACTACAACAACATGTGCAAGCTCCAACCAAAAAAAAAATACTAGAGGAAGAACAAGTTTGCCTTCCTAAAGCTATAAGACCTAAGGGAAATATTCCATCCTTAAATGTGACTGTTTAAAAGACACTTGAAGATCTAAGTTGAGTGTTGCTGAAAAGATTAAGAAAAAGCTGTACTACAACACTATAACAATTATCTAATTATCTGGATCCAGTGGTGATGAAAGAATATGTAGAAGCATCATTAAAAGGAACAAATCCCAGGAATTTATATTCCCAATGAAATATTACAGTACTTGGATATAGCTGTTACAATATCTGCAAATATTTGCCTGGAAACTTGGAAGGCAGCATTGTGGCCAGCTGACTGGAAAAGATCTCTGTTTATACCAGTCTTGAAGAAAGATGATCTGACTGATTATTGATGTTATCACACAAATACTCAGATTCCATGTACTAGCAATATTCATGTCAATATAACTTGAGGGAGATTACAACTATATTTGGAACAAGAGTTGACAGAAGTACAAACAGGACTCCGGAATCAATGGGGATCAACGTGGCACATTCCCAATGTAAGGTATCCTTGAAAAGGCAACAGAATATGAAACCTTTGATATAACAAGACCTTTCACTGTGTATATCACAATAAAATCATGAGCAAACCATAACATCTGATAGTTCTTATTGCAAAATTTAGTTTATTTAGTGTCCTGTACTACATGCTCATGCTTCTATATAGGGAAGACAGATCGCTCTTTAAGGGAACGTATTTTAGAATGTCTGTACGATATACGGAAGAGTAAAACATTGAATGCTATAGCTAAGAATATCACTTTATATGATGCTTAACATGTATTTTGTTTTATGGTTTTACAACTTGTTGCCAAGGATTTGAGAGGGGGTGATCTTGTGAATAGAAGAGAAATTGCTGAGATGAGATGGATAATAACTTAGCAAGCGGACAAGAGCTTCGGCTTGAATGAGGTTGTGCCTTTAAAACCAAAATTGAAGTTATGTGGTCTGTTTTATTGATTTCTTGACTGTGATATATACTAGGATGTGTTACATTGTGTTTTAAGGTCTGATGACGTGCCAACAGGCACATACCTTTTAAAGTTTTATTTGATTTTAAGCCGTGTTGGTTAGTCCTCTCTTTTTATCATTCATAATTTTGTTTTAAACTGAGTGCAATGAAGTAAATTAATTTCTTAGAGTAACTTCACACAGGACAAAAGTGACAGTCAATAAACTGAGAGGATAAGTCCACTGACTGAAGGTTCGCTATGTCTTTGTTGATCATTTCCATGATCATTCATTCCATGGCTTTGCATATTAGAGTAGTCAGACTAATAGGTTTGTAGTTTCTGGGATCGGTTGATTGTCCACCCTTGTAAAGTGAGATAACTATTGCAGTCCTCCATTCTCATGGTACAAATTCTGTTTTGAGACTATAATTGAAAAATGACTCAAGTGGTCCTCATAAGTCATGTTTCCAGCTATTTAGGAAATATCCCAGGATATTATCGGGGTTCATTGAGGCTGTGCTTTTGGCCATTGCGAGAGTTGCCAGGACCTGCTCTCTGTTAATAGTTGGGGGGAGTATGCTAGTAGAAATTTCATGGAGGGTGGCAGGTGGGGAGTGAGTGATGAAGTTTGAGATGAATTTATCAGCCAGAAAATTCACTATGTCATTCTGCTCAGTAAAGGAGGTGTCATTGACCACCAGTTCAGCACATGTATGTGTACTGCCTTTGAGGTTTTGGATATAACTGTAGAAGGCCTTGTGGATGTATTTAGCCTGTGAGGCTATCTTGACCTCATAATTGGCCTTGTTGGATTTAATTAGTCCTCTTAGTTTCCTGTTTAGTTTAATTAGAGAACTTCTATCATTATGGAAATTGCTCTTCCTGATTTTAGCCATGACATTTTTCCTTTTGTTATATACCTATTAAAGTTAGGATTCGACCAGTGTGGTTTGTTTTCAAAGTTTGATTTAGGCTTACATCTAGCAGATAGAGCATGCTCTATACAGCCATTTACATGGTTGTACAGGGTCTGTGTCCACAATTCTGAAAAGATTGCTAAGAACTTGAGGTTGGTAGGAGCACTGAAATTTGATAAACTATCACTTAATAGAGTGTAGTTTGCTTTGAAGTGGTTCCTAACTGTTGCCGGGATTGCTGGCATTGCTAAGTTGATTTTCATTTCAAAGGAGACTGCTTTGTAGTCTGACCTCACCAGTTAGGATGTGAAATGGGGGGCAGTGCTGTTCCATATTGGTGTGTACCAGGTCCAGTATGTTTGAACCTCTGGTGGTTGTGTGCACTATGTGAGCAATGGCATTTGTGTTAATAAAGTCTAAGAATCTTTGTCCCTGTGTAGTGTGATCCCAGAGTTGGTATATATAGTTGGGGGGTGTGCAGCTCCTCACCTAGGTGGGTTTTACTTACATCAGCCTGAGTTTTTTATGTTTGGGAAGTGTTTACTTACCCTGGGAAAAAGTTGACGTTTGAGTTTTTCAAGTTTTGCTATTTTCATCTCAAGTATATTACCATTGATCATATGGGCATCGAGCTTTCAAAGTAGATCTGTGTGTGTGTGTGTGTGTATATATATATATATATATATATATATATATATATATATATATATATATATATATATATATATTTATATGTGTATGTATATATATATATATATATATATATATATATACATGTGTGTGTGTGTGTGTGGCTATATACATGTATATATATATATATATATATATATATATATATATATATACATATATGCAGCTTATGTTATGGGTGTTTGTTAAAAGTGGATGATCATAGCCAAACACTGATGTACAGGTAAGATGTATGACAAAGAGATGAAATGGATGGATGGTATAATTAGGTAATTGCACCCATTTCATATTAGATGCAAGAGACATCTTTGAAGAGGAAGTGCTTCATTTTCTTTCTGAATATTTTAAAGGAAGAGTTTTCTTTAAGAGCTGTTGGAGGGGAAGCCTACACATTGTAGAAACTGTGGTTTGACCAGTGCACCTTTAATTTGGGTATTTGGAAGGTGGTTATGTTGGCAGAAGGTTTCGAAGGTTGTAGTCAGAAATAAATGGAAATAAAATGATTAGCAAAGAAATGGAAGGATTGTAGCTGAATAAGTTTGAAGAAAAGGGAACCTAGCAAAAGTTTTACTCTAGGATAGATGGGTAGTCAGTGAACTTTGGCTAGAACTTGGTAGTGATGTTATGTCTCTTTGGAGAGTGTAATAAATCTACAAATGTTGCTGGAAAGGGGAACTCATCCCAGTGGATACCAAGGTATGTGTAGGCCTAGGTATAGTAGCCACAGGTACCTCCCAAAGCACAACTATGGATAACATGGGGATCTCACAGGCATCAGCATCCAGAGTGTTCCACCCGTTCCTGGATGCCATGGCAGCACATGCCAGTGAGCACGTATATTTCCTCAACACCCAAGAGGTGTTGACTAGCAATATTCATCTCTTCCACCAAATAGCAGAATACACTGGGGTAGTGGGTGCTATAGACTGCACACACATTTGCATCAAAGCACCACCCGGTGAGCAGGGTAGGGCCTACATCAACTGCAGGGGCATCCCCTCCATCAACTGCCAGGTCGTCTGTGATGTCCAGAGCATTATAATGAATGTGTGTGCTGGCTGCCCTGGAAGCTATGGCGATTCCCACATATGGCATCTGACGCAGTTGTACCAGAGATTTGCCAATGGGGACATCCCCTATGGTTACCTAGTGGGGGATGCTGGGTACACACTGGAGCATGGCTGATGACACCCTTCAGAAATGCACACACAACTGGACAACAACACCATAATGATGCACAGGCACAGGTCAGATATATAATATAGCATTTGTTTGGCATGCTCAGGGCACGGTTCCTGTGTCTGGACACATCTGATAGAGCCTTGCAGCATTCACCAGCTACATTTACCCAAATAGTTATGGTATGTGTGATGCTACACAATATGAGCCTGCGGAAGCAATTGCAGCAGGAACAGCATGGGGCAGGGCCACGCAGCCCCCCACCAATGCCAAGGCCTGCACAGGCACAGAGTGGCCCGGAGGAGGGAAAACCTGAGTCTGCCCCAGTAGGCAGAAGGAGGCATGCCCAGTATGCCCTGGCCTTCGTTCAGCCACAAGTGGCTCACAGCAACCGAATGCCCCACAGGCCTCTACCAAAGGCCTGTGTCTCACATGTACTGCCAATGAATGTTAAGTCATGGACACCTAGAAAACAACATAACACACTCCACATAAGCCATATGCAAGGCCATGTGGACAAACCACAGCAGCATGTCCACCCTGACCCACTGCTTGAAATGTGGACCACCACCAACACACACTTGTGACAGGGTGATACCCTTAGGGGAAGTATCAGAGAATATCTGCATAATGTATGGAAGAGGTTACAATAATGGGGGGGGGGGTGGGAACATGGCCAGCATGAAATGTGTAGGGTCTGACACCAAGCTGCATGCCCACACTATCTCTGGCTGCAAATACATGAATGGGTGCCTACACATCTACCCATACACCACAATAGGGTTAATGTCCTGACCCATGGTCCCTGCTTCTGGGCAACCCCTGTGAATCTGTACTGCTATGAGGCATTGCCACAGCAAGATAAGACCATATTGTCTTGTCAATGATTGTACAAGTATGGTATCCCCTTCCAGCACTCTACCAAGGTGCTGAATTGGATAAACAGACCCAGCAGTAAGTGTCTGCAGCTCCCCTCCAGAATGGCATAACTTACCATGGATACGTAGGTGTCTGCCCACAATTCTGGACACAGCTGCAATCACCCTTGTCCCCCAAGACAGCACTGTGAAAAAGAATGCCCACCTGGCAGTACATGAAGACAGACAACATCACAGTATATAACAGTACAATGTCTGAATATCTCTGCTAACAGCGATACCATGCAGCTGAAGCAGCACAGACACAATCACGTACAGTACATACTATCCCCTGCACAGTTTGTCCCCATATTGCCAAATGATTGATGGATACCCAGCATAAACACCTTGCTACCTGTATGTGTACAACACAAAGGCCTGCACTGGAGTACAAACTACCTGGTATTGATCCACACATTCTATACAGAAGGGCATACTGGACATGCTCACACACTTAGAGAAATGAAGGCAATGGCAGTCAACAACATACTGAAAGGTCATACTGGGAACGCTCACACACTTAAACACATGAAGGCCATTTCTGCAAAACACCAGTGGACCAGACATATCTGGCAGTTGAAGTACTTAGTGCAGACACATGTCAGTATGCACCACTCCTGCCTTGCACACACAGTGGATAGGAATACAGACATATATGTACAGACAACACACTATAATAAGCCAAAGGTAGATGGACATAGATGTGTGGAAGAGGGTGACCATGACAAGGAGTCATCCAGGCCTGTCCCACCCAGCACACAGCCAAAGGGCCCCAAACGCATGAGGTGCAGATATCACCCACTGCAGATAATAGTCACCAGTATCTGTCAGCATTACAGACTATGTGGTGCACGTGCCAGCTGTGCAACATGACTGTACAAGGAACTAGTCATCTAGTAGCTGTATACACGTACCTGTGACATATGACCCCATGTGTACCTGCATGTGGGGTGTCAACCCCTAGATGAATGGGATATGGCCCATGCACACCCCGCCCTCCCCATAGCCCTATTATGACAAGCCTGCTGTGGTCATCCAATGTGACATACACCTTTGAGAGAGCTGTAGCCCAGTAATCTTTGTGGTGCGTCCCATAACTGCGTATTGCTGTAGTGTGATAAACTGGTTAGGTAGGTGTTCTAACCCCAGACTTGGCAACTGAGTGTGTGTTTGTGTGCGTGTCTGTCTGTCTCTGACTGAGTAGGGAGCAATGCTTTTTAGGGTACTCACACTCCTTACACTTCATATACCCAACTTTGTCAAGGCTGCTGTTGACATACGCCTAGAAATACACCTCTGGGAAGGTTGTTGCCCAGTAATCTCCATAGCGTGTCCTGTAACTGCATACTGCTGTAGTGTAATAAAGTAGTTAGGTAGGTGTTCTAACCCCAGACTTGGCAACTGTGTGTGTGTGTGTGTGTGTGTGTGTGTGTGTGTGTGTGTGTGTGTGTGTGTGTGTGTGTGTGTGTGTGAATCGGCATGTGCGTGTCTGTCTGTCTCTGACTGAGTAGAGAACAATGCTTTTTAGGGTACTCACACTCCTTACAATTCATATACCCAACTTTGTCAAGGCTGCTGATGACACCAGCCTACAAATACACCTCTGGGAAGGTTGTAGCCCAGTAATCTCTGTAGCGCATCCAGTAACTACGTACTGCTGGAGTGTGATTTAGAACTGTGGTAGGGTTCCATCTCCACCCATGACAGTTCTGGTTGTTTTGTGTGTGTTTCAATGTCTGTGTATGGAGCAATGCATATTAAGCTAGTCACTCGCAATATATTTCAAATGCCCTACTTTGGTACTCCTGCTGATGTCATTAATTGTGAAATTTACCTTTGAGGATGGAGTACTCCAGTAATGTCCATGGTGCGTACTGTAACTGCGTAGTGCTGTAGTATAATAAACTAGTTAGGTAGGGGTTCTACTCCCAGACATGACGTGTGTGTGTGTGTGTGTGTGTGTGTGTGTGTGTGTGTGTTTGTAACCCATATCCTGTGTAGAGGTGGTTGTGAGTGTGTGACACCTGTGGCCAATGTGGAGCGTGTTTTGCACATTTCTTAAATGGTGGCCCTACTATACATCACAATGTCAACCGTACAGGGATAATAGATGTAAAACAGCTGGGATGCTGGGGTGCAAAGCCATACCCATACATGTGACATCAAGGCCAGGAAATACACAGTTAGCAACCCCAGTATTACCCAGAGCACACTCTCAACCCATGTCTCATACACACACACATGCCTAGGCAACAGCCAATATGTGGGTAGTACACTGCATATTGGCCAATGATAGTAACTATGGAGTGATAGCAGTGGGCTGCAGAGGGCATGTCCCCCTGCCCATCTGTCCAATATGCACGTACATGCAGACAGTGAACCTCCCCCATGTTCCCCAATGGACACCTGCAGCACATGTGGTGCCTTCACATGTGACCCACTACAGACATACCATGCCTGACAACATGCCCTGTATGGACAGATGCCACTGACATCAGGGAATGCATGCTATCAATGTAGGTGCAGGGTATACCTGCTGCCCATTACCAGTTCCTGCCACAGGTGGGCAAGACTGGCACATCTGATGATAATCTGTGTTCACAACATGGGCCAGACACCCCAGGTACTGTTCCACATGCCACTGTACATGCATGTGGGAGGTGTGCACATCCTAGACACCATCCAGATCATGGACTGAGGAACACATACATGGCAAGCGATGCACAGCATTGGCCACACACAATAGTCACCCAGGTGACTGGATGGGGGATACAATACCCATCTGTGTGAACAAATGAGAAACTACAGCCCTGAGCTACAATGCAGACCATTGTCATGTGGCCTGTTGCCAAGGAATACCCCTTGCCTACCCTTGTATAGCCTGCTGGCACAGTTGACCCTCACACACCCTTGCAGATATGCACCCATTCATGTCAGTAATGGCACCCTGACTGTTTGTGCGTGTGTTGTATGGTGTGTTTGTCCACATCTACACTCACTACAGCCCCCATGGCCATATTGCAGCATGCTGTCTGTCTGACACCTCCTCATAATCCTTGCCCATACAACCTCCATATGATCTGTGTGGTGCATGTGATACCTGCACAGTGATGTTTTGTGGCAATCCCACTACTGATGAGTTGTACTCCTGGCCCTGCCAGGTGTGCCACTGTGTGTGCATCCCTGTCAGAGTGTGGCTGTGTTGACGCTGGCACCTGTTCATGTGGACATGCACGTGTACGTCACCTACCATATTTCTATCATATCCCTGTTGCAGATGTCACTCACCATCACATATATGTTCTGAGTGATCCACAACAGGTAACCCATGTGGCGCATGCTATAACTGCATCGAACTGTGCTAGCACTACATAGTCATTGGGGGTTTGATACCCTGTGCTGGTAGGTGTGTGACACAAGCATGCTTTGGTTTTACTCTCCCACCCCTTCATGACATGTATTTGCCTCTATCTACCTCTCCCACTATCTCTCTGGTTGATGTGGAGGCCCACACCTGCTTTGCTCAGGCAGCAGCATGTGTATGTTAAGTGATGCTCATGATCAGCTGATGGCCTCTGCATGAATTGCAGCCCTCCCCTAGCTGATTGCATGTGGAACAGCTGTGGTAACATTCCCATAGCCAATTGCATGGAAACACATTCCAATATCTAGTAACATCATGGTGGTGTTGGGCCTTTTCATTCACTGTGAGCAGGAACTAGATCTGTTGTTTGGCAAACAGCATCTCAGAAGGATTGGGGATTTACCTCTGACAACATACATTGAGGAAAGAGGGAAACAAACAGGAGGGGGATGTGCCTGACCTGACTACTGACTGTAAGTGCTGCAATACTGCATTTGGAGTAATGTTGGTTTAACAGTGTTTGTGAGGATATAGCTGTTGTATATGTCACAATACCTGCCATGTCAGTTCCATGTTCATGAGGAATCCCCATCTGCATGGTCATCTGCAGACTGGGCAGTGTTGTGCCATTGGTTTCATGTGTTACCCACTGAACATCTATCTGTGGACTGCAGAAGGTAGTGTGAGGATTGCAGTCTGTAGATGGTGAAGGCCGTGACAGTTACTGACTTCAAATCCCTCATAGGACATATGTTGCAACAAACCCCATTACAACAGTAAATGTATGAGGTTATCACCGCAACATGTCAGTATTGGCCCTGTGTATGTGCTTTCACCCACACCTCTGTCAACCTTTTTACATATGTCGTGCATGAAGTGGTGCATATGTGCCGTACACCATAAGTAGTGTCATCATATCTGATAACAAGCCAGTGATATCTCAGACTGCTACACATGTTATATACAGTATGGGTTCTATTTCATAACATAACCTGGACATTCTATGGATGTTTGTACAGTACTGAGGTCTGTGTACTTATGGTGAATGTCAGCAGTGTGTTTATTGTTAATATGGACTTTAGCCTGTGTACAGACTGTGGTAGATGTCATTGTTCTAGTTCCCCTCCTATTTTATGTTACATGCTGCCCCACTGTATGGTACCATAGTGGTGTACATGTTTGTAGGGCCATATACACACATGTCCCATACCACAGACAGCCATCAGACCAAACTGTGTAGCAGCCCAGTATATGTAGGGTCATTCTGTGAGTGGCACATATAAGGATGGTGCAGAACAGATAGTCCATATACTGTCATATTATGCTAGTTTACCATATGAGGCTGTGGCTGTGTTCACATTGGTTGTGGTTATGCACTTTCACACAGGTGTATCTTACCCTGTGCTGTGACATGCCTGTTGAGCCTGCTATATATGCAGGTACATGTGCATTCCCCCATAGAAGATGTAGGCCAGTGTTGAGCCAGTCTGCCTGTAGTCTGCACAGTGCATTGTTACATGCCTAACAGCGTAGTGTACTTACCCAGTGAGATGTCATGTGCAGATACCTGCCAGATGTACTGCTGCCAGGCCTCCCTTAAAAGTCATGTATGTCAGACAGAGCAGTGGGATGCTGTACAGATGTATGTCAATATCTAGTGGGTAGTATGTGGCCATGGCACCCCTGTACCAGCAGTCATTGTGTGTCAGGCCAGACAGGAGTGTGTGAATGCATAACCTATGGTGGCAAATGTATACCAGTTGTTATGTGTTATACGCATCTACATGGCTGTCTACATCCATATTGTCGGGCATGGTACACATGTTTTGCACTAAGGACTTATGTGTATACCTTTGGACTGTACAGGGTGTGTCAGACGTTCCACATATATTGGCCAATATCCCTGCCGCAGTCCACAGGGGCATTACATGCTAACAGCGGTACTTTACACTGATGTCCTTAGGATGTCTGTCACTAGCCAATGGCACACATGTTATAAGCAGATGTGACCTTCTCCACACACCATGTCTGTGAAGACAATCCCAATGACAGTAGCAATAGTCTACTAATATACCTGCAATACATACCTCACATCCCCTTGCACTACGACTGTAGGACTATAGGGGCTGGGGTACAGCTACACTCCATGTTCAGGACGTATAGTGGTGGACATGCATGTACATATGCTTATCCAGATAGCCATACAGATATGATTACACGTGTAGTACTTCCAATTACCACTGTCATGGCAACCACTCACTATGAATCCCTACAGCATGTGAGTGTGTTCCCTTTACATTTCCTGTGTGATGGGACATCCTTCCTGTGTCTGAGCATCAGTGCTACAGACAGCAGGTAGCAATACCTCTTACAGGAGAACCTGCACACTCAGGGCAGCCACATATATGTAGGAGGATCAGGAACCACAGACAGACTGTGAGTAGAGTTGTGTTATGCTTTGTATAGTACTGGTGTTACAGGGTGTGTGTGTTTACATACTAGTTTACCTTGGAATGCAGTCTGTCTGCATAGCTCAGTACTGTGGGCCTATCCTCTTGCTGGACAGAGGTATGCCTATCATATGTTGTTCGTCCACGTGTCCATGTTCGTTCGTGTCAGATATTACACTGGCAGTGTGTGTGTTGCGTGCCATCAGTACATGGCTACATCCATTTGTGTTCCTGATGTCTTATTCCTGCATAAGGGTATGTTGCAACAAATCCTGTAACACCAGCATTTCCCAGGGTGTGTAACAGCAATATTGCTAGTATGGCTTTGTGTTCCTGCCTTTGTCCTACATATATGGCAGGCTATGTCCTGCTGTGATACTGTTAGGGGTTGTTAGGTAATGGCCTATCATTATTTACTGCTAGCATTCCTGCTATCATCCCAGTCATATCATGGACTCCCACAACATGTGTTGGTCAGGGTCCATACATGTGACAGATACATTAACATTACCACAAGTAATGATTGTCCCCCTAGGGCTTGACTACAGGTTGTAATTGGAGGCTACTGAACTACATCTGATATTGTCAATTGTTACTTATCTTGAAGGCAAATCCTCTGTCTACTGTTGTACAAATTGAAGGGCTTGGCCTGGACACCATAGTATGTTATATATCTGCACTGTCTGCATCTACTGTTTTGTGTGGGCCTTGCATCCATCACTGGTTAAATATTTAAATTCTACGTGCTGTAAGTAATGGCATACATTATTGTGTAGTACACAAATAAAGGTTGTCTGTGTATACATACTTGAGTGTCGTGTCATATCCTTTGAATTGTGAGTGGGTATATGTGTAATGTAAGTATTCCCTTTGTGGGCATGGTTGCCACACTACACGTGTCAAAGGTAACAGTTACAGGGCTTGTGGCTGAAGGATATACTTTGCACCCAGTACGTCCACACTACTTCTACATATGTATGACTACTAATACCTTTTGTCTGTGTATATGTGTATGTACCTATATATCTCATTACACATACACAGTATGTACCTATATATCTTATATATATATATATATATATATATATATATATATATATATATATATATACCTGAACATAATTATCAATGTATAGTTGTGTGTGCATATCTGTACCATTGTAATGTGTACCCCTTTCACATTGTACATTCCCTACGGTAAAATGAATTTTCTGCATGATATGTTACAGATATTGCCCTGACATGTACAGGTGACTTGGATTACTGTTGGAGCATTGTAGCTGTGTTGTGGAGGGCCCTGGCGTCAAGTACTGCATGTGCTGGATATTGGATTACACAGCATATCCGTTAGGGCTGGGGGGGTTACATAGCAGTAATTACCAGGTGTCCCTCATTTGTGGCCCCACCCCCATTAACTGTGCTCATGGTCTGTTGTGTTGTAGGGAGTGGTTCAGGAGTTTTGTTCCCATATATACACATAGGAGGTAATAGGAGACTCTATAGTAAGGCACACGGATGTTCCACAAACCAGGCTGAACAAGGAGAAGGTTACTGTCAGCTGCCTGTCGGGTGCTCAGATCCGCCACATAACACAAGCACTTAGGTCACTCCAGAACAAGTACAAGTATGACGCTGTCATTATAAATGTTGGTGTGAATGATCTAAGATGTACCTCCCTGGACTACATGAAAAGAGACATTGAGGAGCTCTCTGATCATGTAGCCCAAGCTGGTATGACCCTGACCTTGAGTAGCATACTACCTTCACCTAGAATGATACCACAATACAAAGACAAAATGATCAATTTCAACAATTGGCTAAGCTTCTGGTGTCATTCTAAGGGGATCCAGTGTCTGTCTGCCTGGGATGACATGATAGACAAGCCTCGCTGTTTTGCCAGAGATGGGTTGCACCTGTCACACCTAGGTTTTTGAATACTGGCCAAGGCTCTTGCCGTCCCCATAGTGCCTTTTTTAGGCAAGGCTCAAAGGACAAACCAACCACCATAACCAGCACAGGTAACCAAAAACTAAGGGTAATGCTACTCAATGCCAGAAGTCTCAACCTCAAAATGCACACACTCGAGGCTCTCCTCAGCATGGAGAAAATCAATGTTTGTGCAGTGACGGAAACCTGGTTCAAGGCTCAAGAGAGCACCCCAGCACTAACAGGTTACAATTCATATCATACCTTCTGGCCTCAGTTACCAGATCGCAGTACAAAGTGCGGAGGTGTATCCATATTCATCAAGGATACCCTTATCTCCAGGTTAGTAGCGCAGCATGATGCCCCAGAGATCATCCATGCGCAACTATCAGCAGGCAAAACCAGATTTCAAGTCATAACCGGTTATAGATCGCCCACCATGTCCCAAGATGCTCACTCTGCATTCCTTGAGACATTGGAAAATATAAAGGTCCTACCCAACACCATAATCTTGGGTGATTTCAACTACCTTGGTATAGACTGGGCGAACTACCAATGTTCCAACTCGTATGCTCAGCGATTCATAGAATTTATAAATTCAAGTGCCCTTGAACAACTAGTATGTTCCCCCACTAGAAGGGACAACATATTGGATTTAATCATTACAAACTGGGTGCCCACTGTACCACACCCATTATCACTCCCTCCTTGGTCAGATCCGACCACTAACTGATAATCCTGGACATCCTCACCACTCCACCTCCCCCAGTCAAAAAACAGTCAAAAACCTTTCCAAAGCAAACTTCAAACTACTTGCATCCAAAGTGGAAAGCTTCACTATTCCCTTGCAGAAGGATAATGATATCCAGGATGCGGAATCCTACACCAAGGCACTCTATATGCATCTTCAGAATTGCATGGACCGTGCTGTCCCAAATAAAACCAAGACTCCTTCCTCAAGCAAGAAGAAACCAGTCTGGTGGATCCCGGCCATAAGCAAACTTTACAATAAAAGGAGGAGACTTATACAAGAAAAGGCCAAATCTCAAGTAGAAAAATCATCCCTGAACAGCATTAGTAAGAAATTGAGGGCCCTCATCAAGTCAACTAAAGCTAATTTTGAAAAGAAAGTTGCCAAGGATGCCAAGGATAACCATAAGGCCTTCTATGGCTACGTCAAAAACCTAAATGGCAAGGCTCAGGTCTGTTCTGAGCTAGTACAAAATGGAACAAAATACACTGACCCTTCTGACATTGCCAACATCTTGGCTGACAGGTTCAGTGCAAATTTCTCCCCCCACTCACCACCTACATGGCCTATTACCATTCCAGGGGATTGTGTAAGTCCAATTATTACTGATACGTTGGTTAACAAGGCTCTATCTAAAACTAAAAACACTGCCTCCATGGGACCAGATGGTGTCCTAGGCTGTGTTATACGCGAGCTCCAAAAGGAATTAACCCCTCATCTTAATACCCTGTTCAGTCTCAGACTATCCACAGGATATGTGCCCAGAGAATGGCGCATGGCAATGGTGGTCCTGCTACACAAGGGTGGGGCCACAACTGACTCTGGGAACTACCGACCAATAAGCCTGACCAGTCTGATCTGTAAGGCTATGGAGCGAATCATTATGGAGCTCATAAATGGAGAGATTGGAAACCTCCAGTTGCTGGACCCCACACAGTTCGGCTTTGTCAAGGGCAGATCATGCCTCCTGAACCTGGTGGATTTCTTTGAGACAGTTACTCAGGCTATAGAGAAGGGAAATATGGTACACAAAGCTTACCTTGACCTTGCTAAAACATTTGACACCATTCTCCATTCGGGTATTATTGATAAGCTCACCAGCCTGGGCATAAACCCTTACATCACAAGATGGATCGCAAACTGGCTCTCAGACAGATCCCATAAAGTAAGATTAGCGGGATCTGTGTCCGAATCCAGACCAGTAACGAGTGGTGTGCCTCAGGGCTCTGTCCTGGAGCCCCTCCTGTTTGGCATATACTTCTCAGAAGTACAGGCAAGCACGGAGGGGCTGTGGCTGACTAAGTTTGCGGAATGACTGCAAACTGGGTGCTATAATAGGGTCTCCGGCCGACATGGAGATCCTCAAGAAGGGCCTAAATGAGACTGATGCATGGTGTCAAAGCCATGGTCTCAAGCTAAATGCAAAAAAATGCATAGTAATCCCCTTTGGAAAAAACAGAGTACCCGCAAACTACAACATAGGAGGTAATCCCCTGAAATTTGAAGAAGAACTAAGGGATCTAGGGACCCAAGTAGATAGCCAGCTTTCCTTTGATAACCATGTTGCCAAAGTGGTTAGAAAATCCTTCTATGTGACCCATCTGATCATGAAAGGGTTCGCATCAAGATCTAAGGATGTAATGGTGCCCCTCTACTCATCCCTCATCAGACCCATTATTGAGTACAATGCATCAATTGGAATGTACCTGGCTAGACATCTCCAGCAGCTGGAGAGACCACAGAGGTACCTAACCAAGAGAATTACTGGCCTCAAACAGTTGCCCTATGCAGCATGATTGAAAAAGCTAAGACTGTTCTCTGTTGCATACTGCTTTCTCAGAGGCAATCTCTGTCTAACGTACAGAGCCATGTCCAACCCAGAATTGTTGAACATGCTCCATCTTAGCAAAACCAAATCTACTCAAGCTACACGTTCTAGGGATATAAACCTCAACACAACAATGAATAGAACATGCTGGAGGGATAGATTCCCTTCGCAGAGACTTCCCTTACTATGGAACAGGGTCCCAATCTACATAAGACAGAGTCCCTCACTATCACTCTTCAAGAGGAACCTTGATGAGTGGATGGGTAACAGAAAGTTCACACTGGGGATCACACCAACAGCACTACTAGATAGGGGCCAAGGGTACTAGCTGCTAGTACAAGGGTCTAGGGAACTACTAAAGGGGCGGTGGCTGGGCTAATATATGCCTTTGGGCAGATAGCTCAGTACCAACCTATGAACCTAGATATAGATATATATATATATATATATATATATATATATATATATATATAGATATGTGTGTGTGTGTGTATATATATATATATATATATATATATATATATATATATGTGTGTGTGTGTGTGTGTATATCTAGATATATATATATATATATATATATATATATATATATATATATATATATATATATATATATATATATATATATATATATATATATATATATATATATATGTATATATATATATATATATATATATATATATATATATGTATATCTGCATAATTATATATGTGAAACCCCCATATATAGTGAGATAGATATGGACAGTGATATAGATCTAGATATGTATATATATATATATATATATATATATATATATATATATATATATATATATATATATATATATATATATATATATATATATATATATATATATATATACACTGAACATATTTATCTATCTATGTACAATTGCTGTTATATGGTTATTTGTGAGTCATACATACACATATATATACCTAGGCTGTCTATCTGTCTACATTTACAGATATATATCTGCTCATATGTCCATGCATGTTCGGCTTATATGTGTGGCCTGTACCTCATTCCCTTGGCAATTGACATGGATGACCTTAGGTCATCTCTTTCAAAGTATGTGTTCTACTACATATAACTGTGTAACTAACAATGTTTTAAGTGTATTAGAGCAATATTTGACAGTTATCCCTATTTGTACCCACATTATGGCACACTCTGTCTGGAATTCCTGTATTAAGAGGTTGTGTGGTATGATATTACTACATTTCCTGTGCTGGTGAGTGATAGTGTTGTATGATATGTTTTTGGAAATAAGAGGGTTATGTACATCTGCCATGGTTTACTGGTAAATCACTTAGTGTATGATGTGCAGGGTCCTGTCTTCGGGCCTTGCAGAGGCTGTATATTTTGTTGCTGGCCAGAACACCGGCTGTTGGATACAGCGTGATTAAGGGACATTTGGGCGGTTGTACGTGGGTGTGCGCGGGTTTGTGCAGAGCTAAGCAATGCTAACCTCCGGGTGTGTTTTTTTTACACTCAGTTAGCTTCTACTTTGCTTAATCTATGTAGGCAATGCTTACCCCTGCGCAAACACACTTACACACAATTACAACTGTTTATCTATGCTTAATACTGCTTATTTGCACTTACACTTGCTTACTAGTGCCTTAGTCGTTATGATACTGACAATTCACATGTGCATGTAATGCAGTACTCCTGCTCAAATAAAAATGTTATTTAGTAGGTTATACAATAAAACAATGTTGATATACAGATTTCCCATGGAAAATGGAATGTTATGCAGTGGGACTTGAACTGGGAATGCCTGCTCATTAGGCAGATGCTCTGCCCACTACACTATTGCTGTTCTGCTTCATTTGCATATGTTTTCCTTAATGTCATACCCATGCTCCCTTTCCCCGGCCCCCAAGCTCTGCGCACACAGCATCCATCCATTCTCCAGTTGCTAGCCCTGCCATACCACACCTCCACACATTTCCCTCTCTGCACATCTTGGTACTTCTCCATTATACTGTCTCGATGCAACCTTCTGCAGGCTCTTCAACTGGTTAGTCCACATACGTTCGAGATTCCCCTTGATCCTCCTCCAATACTGGTGGACACATCTTTGTGACCCACAAAGTCTGGTTTGTCCTGCTGGGGACGGACCTGTTGTTGTGTCACGAGTAGACTTTGCTGGTCTACACTGTTTCTCCCACAGGTAGCATCCTGCCAGGGTTTTGAGATACAGCGGTGTGCTCACACTCCGGACCAGCCTCATCTCCCGGTTGCGGATGAAGCACACCCCCACGGCGTGTCCGGTTTTTCATTCCTGTCTTCAGTATTATGCAAGACTATTGTTCTCACAGTATGTGTGGACAGGTACTGTTCATTGATACTCATAGACTGCTCAGAATACTGTGATTGAGCAATGTGCACGTGTTTGCAGGTATTAATCTGCATACGTACATACATTTCCTATACTGTTGACTGCCTGTGCTGGATGTTATGTTCGTGAAAACAGCAGCTGATGGTCTATCTGCCATGCCTTCGTGGTAACTCACTTGAACTATAGTGTGCAAGGTGTGGGGGGGAGAACCTGGGAGTGCTGATCATTTTTTTTTCACGATGAGAGCTGTTGCCTACAGAGTGCCTAAGGCACTGTAGGGGAAGTGTTGGCGGGTATGCGCTGGTGTGCTTGAGGCTTAGACTTGCTGACCTCCGGTTACGGTGTCTTATACTGGGTTGGCCTCCACATTGCTTAACCAGTGTTGGCATTGCTTACCGCCGCACAAATAGGTGTAATCCTGCTTGCTGCTGCATACCCCCACTCAACTTCATTAACATGTCGCTGTGATACATGCTTAAGTCAGGTGTACATGTCATGTATGACTGTTGACGAAGGTCAGTGTAAGGTGAAGTGGGATTCCAGTTTAGCAGTTCTGGATAGGTTATACTCAAGTATTCGGGTTAGGTTTAGTTATGCCATACCTGTGTTGTAGAGTAGATGTGAATAGTGAAGGTGTAGGTAGGAAGGTGGATGGGGGTGACATTTTAACTGTATAGTAGGCCGTTGGGCCGATTGGTGGGGAAGCAGTAGTGCAGGTTTGCAGGATGCTGGGATTTGTATGTGAGGCAGGACAGGAGGTGTCGGTGTCACTAGTTGGTGTAGGGGTATGGAGTGTTAGTTGTGAGGGGTGGACTTCGCCAGGTAGTGATCCAGGTGTGCTTGAGGTTTCCCTTCATGTATTATTTGCATGTGTCATGTGGAACAGCTGCGGTAATACACGTGGGTTGGGGGTTCCAGATTCTGCCATTATAGTTGTGAGGAGGATGTCACCTACTTGTGACTGTTGACATTACCAGTCATGAAACAGGGGTCGATAGGTAAGTGGTGTTATTGGGCCACACAGAGGGGCTGATAGTAGGGGACATGTCCAGGGATGTGCAGAAAGACTGACAGGAAAGTCCACAGCTGTCCATTTCATCTACAGTGACAGCTGTGTATACATCCTGCATTTGGGGGTAGGTTTGGACACTCACGCCCCTGGGTAGGGGGAGGACAGCAATAATACCTTGTGATGCCACTTAGTTCGGCTTACATGCCTACAGTAGGGTGTTGTGACCATGTGTTCTTTGGCGTCATTTAGTGGGTTTGCAACAACACATCTGTTTATTCCATTCTTCACCATGTAAACTAGGTTTTGCTGCAGTAGGACTCATACCAGGCATGGCTGCTCATTAGTCATCGTCTTTGCCCAGTGCACACTATTGCTTACATCCCTGGGGCGGTAATCATAGAACTGCTCCAGCCAACACCTGCATGGCTAGGCCCATAATTACATACCCATAGTTCCCAAACCGCACATCCTCTTCAGCACTTTTCCTTACTCCGGGTGCACGTTAGGTCTAAACACACCACTAGACATTGCCTACTCTCCACTTCTCGGGACCCATCACATACGTTGTCTTGCCCCATGGGTCATCAGGCTTCCCCAGCCTTGTAGTCCGGGAACATGAATGCCCTGCCGTAGGTTATCCGTATAATGGCTGGAAGCCCAAATAGCCATTATATTTTTGGGCTGTCCCGCAAGGGACATTCTTGTCTTTGTTTCAAGATTAGACTTGGCGGGTCTCTCCCACTGGTAGTATCCTGCCTGTAGTCTGGGAAGCAGTGGTTTGTATACTTTTATTGTGTGTTTGCATGTTTCACCTGTCTAGCTGGGGGGGGGGGGTTGACGCTACGTGTTACACATTTGTTGATTGGGCCCCTCACCCCCATTGGCATGGCCTGTGAACATATGTAAGTCTTAACTGCTGTATCATATCCTACCTATATATGTATATATATATATATATATATATATATATATATATATATATATATATATATATATTGCTGTATATATATATATATATATATATATATATATATATATATATATATATATACATACACACACACACATATATATATATATACATATAGATGTATATGTAGATGTATATGTATGTAGATGTATATGTATATATATATATATATATATATATATATATATATATATATATATATATATAACATGTGGATGTATAGGTGTCTGCATATGTAGCATATGTATATATCTTTATGTGGGTATCTATGTATATGTCTGTCTATGTATGTCTACATTTTGTGCTACAGAGAGGAGGAGGTATATCTCCATGTAGTTATGGGTATATATACACACACATACCTCTACATATATAGCTACATATCTCTTCATGTTGCCTGTTATTGCTGGGTACTGTTTCGTGTGCATACTGAGCAACCTTGTGTGCCACTTATGCTTTGCGATACCTACAACAAAATCCGTTAGTGTACACAGAGTCACACATGAAATCTGTTGTTAGTACCAGGTATCATTCCTCCCATGTGGGACAGCCCTTACATTGGGTATACAACTTTTGTCTACACCCAGAATTACCTAGGTATCCATGACTTTGTACATGGACTATGGCGTGTGCCAGACCTAGGATACTCGGATCAAGACAACATACGACATGGGTCCTGAGGGGGGTGTGTGTGTGAAGAGGGTAGCAATGTGTGGTGGTGTGGTAGCTACGGGCCGGTAACCAGAGTTGAGTGGTGGCTGCGTGTGTGCAGCGGGTTGGGGGAAGCGGAACTGTGGGTAATGAATATATGGGTCGGGAATGGTCTTGGTTAGAGGGGCCTTTACTGCTTGGGCCACCTAGTGGGAGGGGGAGAGAGGGATGTGATGTCAACATGTGGCACATGACCGAGGGCTAATTTAAATCCCTGTTTCAATGACACATGTACATTACATTGAGCTTAGTAGTGTTTTGTAGGGCGGACGTGTTTGTCTGGGCTGGGGGATATGCCAATTTGTATGTGATGTATATTGTTTGGGGCCTGTCAAGGCCTTTTATGGTGCATGTGGACATATATGTGTCTGTTAATCTACCATTGCTATCTACAGGTGTCTGGCCATATATACCTCTGTGGGTGTATATATTTGCTCAGATATTTCTAACTCTGTCTGTATATACCTATGGGGACATTTATCTGCGTACATATGTGTAACTTGCTGTGTATATGTGAATGTATGGATGTTGACATATATATGTGTAGTTGTCGGCATTTGCATGTATATCTGTTCATATATTTGTATATATCTCTGGATATTTATATATATATATATATATATATATATATATATATATATATGTATATGTATATGTGCATATGTGACTACATCTATAGATATGTTGTATCCGTTTAGATAGTAATATCATTGCACACACACATCCATCTAGCTGTAGGTATACATTCTCTGTGCTGTTTAATGACTGGACTGGATATGTTTTTGACAATATCAACATTATTTGTATCTGTCTGGCTTAGTGGTAAATCCCTTTGTCTATGGTGTGCAGGGTCCTTGTTTCAGGCTTTGCAAGAGCTGCTTATTTTATTGGTGGTGCAGAACACCAGCGGTTGGATACTGAGTGATTAAGGAACTTTAAAGCAGTTTTAAGTGGGTTTGTGCGAAGGTAAGCACTGCCAACTTCCAGTTACAGTGTCTTACACTCAGTTGGCTTCTACTTTGCTTAATCTGTGTAGGTAATGCTTACCCCCATGCAACCGCACTTCAGCATGCTTACTAGTGCTTATATATTTATGCTTAGACCTGCTTACCAGTGCCTTATTCATTATGACACTGACACTTCACATGTGCATTTAATGCAGTACCCCAGTTCACATTTACATGTTATTTAGTAGGTTATACAACAGACAATGTAAAAAAATTGTTCATATACAGATTTCACATAGAAAATGGTATGTGCTGCAGTGGAACTTGAACAGGGAACGTCTGCTCATTAGGAGGATGCTCTGCCCACTACACTAATGCTGTGTTGCTTCTTTGGCATATATCTTCCTTGTTATCCTCTTCAGCCTTTTAAGCTGCTTTAACCGTAGCTCAGCGATGGGCACACCTGCGCACCTACAGTTAACAGACTCGGATTTAAATAAATATAGTGGGTTTTCTTTGGTTTATTTATATGTACTGTTGCTGTTGTACACATGGGGGACTGTTGGTTGGGATATGCGGGCACTTTCTGCTGTTCTCTATTGCATGGGTGTGTTTATTCTGAGAGCTTTGCTCTCAGACACGCCCCCTGCACTCATACATGCTCTGTGTTGGATTGGGAGTTCAGGCAGTGTGCCTTCATTAATATGTATGTCACGCTGCTGTCCTCCTCCTAAACTGCTGCTTCCGTGCAGCAGTAGACTAGTCCTGCATGGAAGATTAGTAAATTTGGGGGAATAGGTTCATAGATTAGGTTCATAGATTAGTCCTAGAACTGCCTGCCCCCCCAGCCATTTTAAGCTAGCCAATTAAATCCCTTGTGAGACTCCCCCTGCCTGCACCTTGTGTTTGCAAACACCAACACCCCACCCCCACCCTCCCCCCCCCCTGTCTATTCATCCTTCATCAGAGAGACAGTGGGAAATTTTAGTTGCCTAGAATAGTTGTGAGTTGATTTTTGCTTTCTTTACTTGTGCATGGTATTGGAAGTTAAGACACTGATCTAACTAATTTCTTAGCTATAGCTGAACAATTCAATCATTAGAGGGAATGTTGATTAAGGAGAGCTTTGCTTTCTTGCTTGAGATGATTTAGATGTAAAGATGGGGGTATAGGGAGAGGTTCTGGTATTGAAGTGGGTGTCTGGTGGAGTGTAAATGGTTAGGTGGGAGATGGTTGGAGATGAGAGAATTCTTTGAAAAAAAATGTTAGCAGAAAGCAGCCCAAGTGGATGAAAAATTCTGCATTCTAAAGGGGAAGGAAGATGGTGCCTGCCCAGTGATTTGGTTTACAATTTTACAGAAATGTTTGGATTTGTTAAGGGAGGAGCTTTCAGAGGTGGCTAGGTGATGTGTTGTATGTCTTCAGTTTTCTCAGACAAATAAATCTGTATCTATTGTCAGAGGATGGGTTCCTTTTCATAAAACAGCTCAGGTTTTCAGGCATTCCTTTTGTATCCACAAAACAACGGCACTAGTCAAATCAGTACTGCTAGACCTTCTATAGCAAGGAAGCAGAGAGAGAAACAGAGTAAGAGAACCAGCACAAGAGGAATGCACAAGGTTCTTTTTAAGACTGTTACTGGTTCACGGAGGCTCAGTTTTGACCTATCAAGACTAAATAAATTCCTACAAGTACCAAAGTTCAAAATGTTAACCATTCAGTTCCTCCAAACTTTCCTGTTTTTTTGGCTTTCATGGTTACCCTAGATCTCAAAGATGTATACCTATATATAATGATAGGAAACACAGACACTACCTGATATGTAGAGCAGAAACGGGTCCATTACCATTTTACCCCTTGTCCTTTGATTTTTCTTTTGCACTTGTGGTGTTTATAAGTGCTTGACTCTAATAATTGCACTTTGCAGAACCATTGACATTCACATCTGCTCTCACCTAGATGATTGCCTTATTCAGGTCTACACCCCAGAGGAGATAGTCTGCCCTACATTTCAGCCAGCTTGCTTCCAGAATCAAGTTTCTGTCTGAATTTGCACAAATCATAACTAACTCCATCCCAGCAGATCCAGTTCCTGGGAGCCCTGCTGGACACCACCAGTCACAGGACATTCCTTCCCTCAGAAAAAGTATTATTTCTGACCAATTTTCAATCCCAGTCAGGAGAAGAAACATATTACTCTCAGGGAGTGCCTCAGGACCCCAGGGTATATGGCTGTCTCAGTCCTGATGCTCCCCCCCTTGAGAGACCTTCACACAAGGAAACTGCAGTGTTACCTGTAGAACATATGGTGCTAGTATGCCCAGTCTCTACAGAGTACCTTCCCTCTGGAGGATTCAACAGGTGAATCTCAAACAGTGGATCCCTTTCAAACCAGGCATGTTTACCCAGACTCTGGGTACAGATTCCTCAGACATAGCCCAGAGGCTTATTCTTGGAGGAATACTGGGAAACTAGGATATGGATCAGAACTCATAGAAAAAAAAGCACATCAGCATCAAAGAAAAGACGGCTGTAGCTTTAGCCATAAAAACAGATATGGCAAGTAGGGACCATGATATCCTCACAGGCAACACACCAGTCATTTGGTATATCAGTAAGTGGGAGGGGGAAATCTACTCTAACAATTTGTGCAGGCTGGCCATGGAAGCTTGGGAGTTGTCTCAGGAAGCAGGTATGTACATCAGGTCATTTTACATTCCATCTCATGATAATGTGTGGGTAGAACATGAATGAATTCCTTGACTTGGGACACAGGTTGGGTGCACTGGAAACATACCTTTGTGCTTTACAATAAAACAAACAGTTAAGGTAATATTACACTAGAGCACCAAACTTCCATCCTTCATGTGAGACGTTAAATAAAGACCCTGTCTGTTTGAGTTGGTGGTAGCTTAAGTGGATATAAAAGAGCCCACAGCATTTATCAAAAAAGGGAATTTACCCCCACTGCCCTGGCTAAATTTCCCCTAGTCAGTATTAAAATAACCTTGGGTCTCTACTGAAAAGAGGTTATTGGCCAAGTGCAACTAATCTGGTTAAGAAAGTGTGAACAAATAAATAAAATAAAATAAGTCCAAGTGACTAGGCAAAATAAAATAAAGTAAAATAAGTCCAAGTGACTAGGCAGCAGATGCCTACTTAAATAGTTGCATTTTTCTCCTTTATGCATTATCTGATATCCCTCTTCTCCACATCGTAATTCAGAAAGTGCAGGAGGACAAATCAAAAATACTATTCATAGCACCTTTTTGGATGAGATAGCTCTAGTTTTCTTTCTTAATCAACATGAAAAGGATGGAGTTGGTACTACTGCCTTAGTACGTGGACATTTCTAGAATATGGGTTCAGTAATACAGTCCACCGTGAAAAGTTTAATAGTGATAGCTTTGATTATGCAACAAAACTTCCACTGTATTTAATTGATTTCAATATTGACTTCATATCCAAAAAATTATATGTTACTAATAATTGCTCTTGTGCTGTCTTTTTGCCCTTCTGGGCCTGGGTCATAGTTGAAAGGTATGCCATACCTCTCAACTGTACAGATTTTTGCAGAATGTCCAGATTTTGGCCTCATATTTTTGGTCCATTTTTCATAAATTGTGGTTTTCTGGCAAAATAGTGGCAAATCATTAAAGACTGAAGTTTGAAAACAATGACATATATTTGAGTTTCAGACTTCATATCCTTCAGAAAATTCATGCTAATGTAAAACCTGTTCTTCTATCAACTTTCTAAGCATGTAAGAGCAATATTTAAAGTTGTCCCTGTTTTTGGCCTTTGTCAGACTTTTATTTATGACTTTGTCCAGATTTCGTGCTCTAAGAGGTTGAGAGGTATGAGAATTTATGCTTAGGGGAAGAAAATAGTAGGGTTACGGAGCAAAATGGAAGAGTTAGGGTTTAAGAGTGTTCACAGAGTTTTGGTTTAGGGATCAGGACAGGAGTCTCAAAGTTGGGAGTGATTCTGGAGTTTATGTTTAGAAAGTAGGTACAAGTCTTACCATTACGGAGCATAGTATAACATTAATGAATATCTTCCAGACCTTTACAATTAAATCACTTCTTCCATTCAAGATTTCTTTTTGCAACTCATCCATTCCTGGGGATTTCCTAGTATTTTCATACTTTACAACATTTACTATTTCATTCTATTGTATTTCTTCCATTAATACTTCCCTATCCACCTGAGTTAAGTATTTGCAAGTTTTCCAGACAGGCTGTCATCAAATCCATCTTGCAATCTATCTCCCTATCCTAAATGTAAAAACTTTTATAAACGTTTTCTAGAATTTTTATTATACATACTTTTTTCCATCTTAACCTTCCCTGTACCTGGATTTCTAAACTTGATTCTGAGTCTTTATTTTTATTTTTTAAATTTTAGTCTTTGTGTCTGTAGTTTGTTATTTTTAACATTATTCTTAAAGAATAATTGTCTCAATGCTTCATGCCTATGTTGATTTATACTAATTGCTCATCTGTATCTCTGCTGATCTCTTTCCAATGCTTCTTCCAATTATCCATCACCTCACACTTTCCAGTCTTCTATATTCTCTTCATCTTCCTCTGTGCCTCACAATATCTATATTGATTAGAGGATGAAATCACTTTCATTTTTTCCTTACCCAGTCTTTAATATTCCTTTTAAATATTTCCCAAAATGCTCACTCATCCCCCTGCCTATGTAGCATTGGGTCAAAAAGTTCCAGTATGATATTATCAAGATATTCTTTAAAGGAATCAATCCTTTTTATTTTGTAAGTTGAGAAATGGCAGTGTTATAAACCTAGGATGCATCCTTTGTATAGCAAGGTAAAATATACTGGGACAAAATCAGATATCATCAGTGGGTGGGTCCCCACTGTAACCAATTAAGTGAACATGTTCTCTGCTTATGTAGCGTCTTTATATTCTGGAGCAAACATCATGCCTATGTGAGTAGTAAGTGAATCCTGGGCTTTCCTGCCACCCACACATCAGGTCCACAAGTCCAAACACATTAATTTATTTCTCTTAGTATCCCCCCACTTTAGTCTGCAGTCCTCTAGGCCCCACCAACACATCACTTTTGCTTGTAACAATATTCCAGTCCCCTGTCACTGTTAATGCCCCTTGATGAAATGCTATAACTTCCCCAAGATCTGTTTCATTATGTCCCAAGGAAAGGAGGGATATAAACAGCAGCCATTGTTATCGTAGCTCCAACCAAATGCCCTTTACCATCACAAATCTTCCTTTCCTGTCTATTTTTTCCTCTGTTACCTTTATAGGTGTTCCTTTTCTAAGTAGCAAGATCATCCCCTTTTTTCTGACTACCTTGCTTCCAGTAAAGAACGCCATAATTCCAGTTTTTTATCAAATATTCATGTTCCTTCCTATCATGATGTGTTTCTTTGTAAGAATGCTATGTTTACATTGCTTTTTAGAATGAAATTTACTAATCTATCTTTCTTATTTACATTTTTGCTTATGGTCTCTACAGCAGTAATGTGAAATTCATCCAGAAATAATGCAGTATTGAAAACATTGAAAATTCTTTCTTCCACAGTGTACCATTTCTCAGCCTATACTGGTTGCTCTGTAAATCAATCAAGAAAATCATTATGAAGATTTATTTACAAACTTCTGTGCTACAATTTCCCCATCTTCTCTTGCAGCATGCAGCTATATACAAAACTAGCAAAACTTTATGTTTATTCAGCAGTAAAGCCAATTTCTCTCTGTAAGTGACTCAATATCTAACACAATATTTATATCGTTAACCATACTTACATTCATTTCTGATCAGAGCATCCCATAAGACCTTTATTTTGTTACAAACCTTGTCAGCATAAAAACTACTAAATCAAAAAGTAATTTTTCTCCCCCTGCTAACTTTCTACTCACATTTTGTTGAAGTGTGGATGGAATGCTAACAACGTCATTGTGAATGTGACATCATGTGAGAGTTTTGAATTAATAGAGGGGTGGCCCAACCATTCAGTATTCTATCTTCCAGAAACCACCTGTGAACACTGATGCCGGGGAAATTCTTATTATAGCCAGTGGTTTATCTCCTAGGTAACTTAATCCCTCCCTTGTCATGCAAATGACGGAAGATCCTAGAGTCAGCTCATTTGAAGCCTCGACACAATTTGGAAAAATATATTTTCCCCATCCTCCATTTGATTAAATACAAAGTTATCCGGGTAGTTAAAGTATATAGATCTGCCTTCTCTCACTTTTTCAAAAGATTACAAATGTTTCTGAAGAGGCACTCTACATAAAAGCATTCTGGCTTAATGATTAAGATTAGCCATATCTTCTTGTTTCTCTACCAATAAGCCACTGTAGACATCTTTCTGAAACCTCAGATCTACATTGCATGTTGGTGGCAAAACTAATTGGTGGGAAACATGCCTCAATATGATACCATCCCTTTTCATAGTTTTCTCGTGCATTAACTAATAAAGTATACACCTCCTTACTTTCTTACCTTTTGTATTAATACCAAGGTAAGCTATGAAATACATACTGCTTTTTACTGGGAGTAAAGAACTTTTCTCATATCAGGGTTGTCAAGCCAAAAACCATCTAAATGGTTTCAACCCTCTATATGGCTATGCAACCTTTTTCTCAAGAGAGTATAACCAACAGCTGTACAGGTCCTGCCATGTCTATTAAGAGATACACAAATTGTCTAATTAGCAAGTGGCGCATGCCAACTAGCTATGACTGCAAAGGAAGTAGTACATTAAAGAAAAAAGAAACCTCTAGGTGTTGAATCAGCATGTACGGATGCTGTTTCTTCTGCATGATCTGATGTGGCAGCTTCTTTTCTATTGACTAAATTATCCAAAGGCTGAGTTGCACCAAGGTATGTTTTAGGATCTGGGGATAAAAAGTATGAAATGTAGCACGATATAACAATTTAAACTTTTGACTCTTGACAACAAATTACTGGAATAAAGATATTTTCTTGCTGAGTAGTCATTGTCAGCAAATCTCCATGTAACCTCTATTTTGATAACTGCCCCCTCTTCCAAAGGATCAGTGAGATATTTTCTTTTTGACAATGTGACTGAAATTTAACTGCATTTGGTTGTAGTTGTCTCTTGCTATCTGTAGAAGGAACAAAGACTCTGTGAGCTCTGTCACTATCAATGACTTACATTAACATACCTGCCCATTTCCTGAAGATGCTTCTTAATTAATTATTTCATAGTTTCATAGTTTCATAGTATAGTACTAGGCTATCTGCCCTGGGGCATTTGTAAGCCTAGCCATAGTGATGTGGCTTTTGCCACCCCATGAAATGGTACAAAAATGTACAGAATAAATCTAGAATACTGTGCCTCTGTCTAGTAGTGACACAGTGAAGGTCCCCTTATATAATAGAATTAGTTTACTGTGCCCCTGTCTAGCAGTGACACAGATGTGACCCCTGGGGTAAACTTACGATCTCCCATCCACTCATCAAGATTTCTCTTGAAGAGAGTCAGTGAGGGGCTCTGCCTAATACGAACTGGGATCCTGTTCCATAGCATGGGAAGCCTCTGGGTTATGAATCTATCCCTCCAGCATGTCCTATTCATACTTGTGCCGAGGTTTAAGTCTTTAGCTCTCGTGGTCCTGATGGATTTGGATTTTTTGAGGTGGAGCATGTCCATCAGATCCTGATTGGACATGGCCTTGTACATCAGGCAGAGATCACCTCTGAGCAGGCGGTATGCTACTGAAAAGAGCTGAAGTTTATTTAGTCTGGCAGAATAAGGCATATGTTGGAGACCCTTGATCCTTTTGGTGAGGTACTTTTGTGGTCTCCCCAGCTGTTGCAAGTGCCTGGTGAGGTGCATACCAAATGGGGCATTGTACTCAATCATGGGCCTGATGAAGGAAGAATATAGGGGTACAATGACATCCTTGGATCTGGATGTGAAACCCTTCATGATGAGGTGTGCAAGGTAGAATGTTTTTCTAACCACTTTGGCAACGTGGGTGTCAAATGAGAGGTCGCTGTCTACTTGGGTCCCTAGGTCTCTGATTACTTTTTCCGTACTCAGTGGGTTGCTGTCTATGTGATAATTTGTGGGTAATTTGTTTTTTCCAAAAGGGATGACTATACATTTTTTGGCATTTAGTTTAAGGCCGTGAATACGGCACCAGTTGTCCGTTTCAGTGAGGCCTTTTTGTAGGATGTGTGTATCTACTGGTGTATCGACTATGGCGCCTAGTTTGCAGTCATCTGCGAACTTTGCCAGCCACAGCCCTCCCATGTTTGCTTTAACATCTGAGAAATAAATGCCGAACAAGAGGGGTCCCAGGACAGATCCCTGTGGGACACCACTTGTGACTGGCTTTGAGTCTGACATTGCTCCAGCGATTTTAACTTTATGGGTTCTGTCCTTTAGCCAGTTTGCAACCCATCTAGTGACATAAGGGTTTACTTTTAAGCTGTTTAGCTTATCTATGATGCCTGAGTGGGGTATTGTGTCAAGGCCTTAGCCAAGTCCAGGTATGCTGTATGGACTGCTTTGCCCTCATCAATGGCTCTAGTGACTGTTTCAAAATGTCAACCAGGTTTAAAAGGCAGGATCTGCCCTTTACAAAGCCGAACTGGGTGGGGTCAAGTGTCTGTAGGTCCCCTATGTCTCCGTTTATGAGTTCCATAATGATTCTTTGCATAGCTTTGCAGACCAGGCTAGTCAAGCTTATGGGGCGGTAGTTTCCAGGGTCTGTAGAGGCACCCCCCTTGTGGAGTGGGACCACTGTTGCTGTACACCAGTGTTCAGGTACATATCCTGAAGTAAGGCTAAGGTTAAATAGCATTTTTGTGTGGGTTTAGCTCCTCTTGGAGTTCACGCACCCGGGATACCGTCAGGTCCCATTGATGCTGTGTTTTTGCTTTGTTTAGGGCGGTTCTCACTTGGTCATCTGAGATGACAGGAGATTACATTCAGCTGGGATAAGTATTTCTTCTTTTGGGGGTGAAGGAGGCGAGAAATTTGCACTGAACCTGTCAGCCAGAATGTTAGCAATATCTGTGGGTTCAGTGTATTTTTGTTGTTGTGAACCAACTCTGAGCATATCTGAGGGTTTCCGCACAGGTTTCTAACATAGCTGAAGAAGGCTTTGTGGTTATCTTTAGTGTCCTTAGCAATTTTTCTCTCAAAGTTTGCCTTGGATGTTTTTCTGAGAGAACGTAGTTTTCTGCTAATGTTGATCAGAGATGACTTCCCTTCATGGGATTTGCAGTAGCTTCCTTCTTTTGTTATACAATTTGTTTATGGCTGAGGTCCACCAGAAAGGACGCTTACATTTGGTGGAGAGGGACTTGGATTTGTTTGGGATTGCATGATCCATGCATTCTTGGAGATGTCCATAGAAAGCATTTGTGAAGGATTCGGCATTGTGGGATGTGGTATCCACTGGCACAGTGGGCTTAAAGGATACCATCTCAGTCTTAAGAAGAGTGAAGTCTGCTTTTGAGAAGTTTTTCACTGTGGTCTTTTGTGCTGGGGGTGGAGGTGGGATATGTATATCCAGGGTGATTAGTTTGTGGTCAGATCTCACTAGTGAGGGTATACTTCCTGTGTGGAGCATTTTGTCCCCATGTTTGTGATGATCAGGTCTAATATATTATCTCCCCTAGTGGGAGAGGCGACTAGTTGTTCCAGTGCATTTGAATTTATGAATTCCAGGAACCTTTGGGCTAGGGTATTAGGGCTAGAATAATGTACCCAATCTATGTTTGGGTAGTTGAAGTCTCCCAGTATGATGGTATTTTGTGATACATTCATATCCTCCAATATCTTCAGGAAGGCTGAGTGGGGTTCTTGAGATTGGGAGGGTGGTCTGTAACATGCTACTAGTTGTATAGCAGTTTTGCCTATGGTTAGTTGCACCTGTATGGTCTCTGATGCTTCATGTGTTGCTACTAACCTGGAGGTGTGAGTGTCCTTTATGAATATGGACACTCCCCCTTTGTGGTTTGGCCCGGGTTTTAAAGCATGATACGAGGTATAGCCTGGTAGTGCTGGGGTGCTCTCTGGAGCCTTGAACCAGGTTTCAGTTACTGCACAGACATCGATGTTCTCCATGCTGAGGAGTGCATCAAGTGCCTGCATCTTGAGATTTAGACTTCTGGCGTTGAGCAGCATTACCCTTAGTTTTTTCCATTTTTGTTTTCTAAGGAGGTGGGTTTGTCTTTTGAGCCTTGCCTAAAAAAGGCACTATGGGGGTGGCAAGAGCCTTAGCCAATATCCAGAAGCCCAGTGGTGACAGGTGTAAGCCATCCCTTTAGCAGCGTGGCTTGTCCAAGATCTCATCCCAGGCAGACAGACATTGGATCCCCTTAGAATGACACCAGTACTTGAGCCAATTGTTAAAGCTGATCATCTTGTCTTTGTATTGTGGTATCATTCTTGGTGAGGGCAAGATGCTGCTCAGGGTCAGGGTCATACCAGCCTGGGCTACATAATCGGAGAGCTCCTCTATGTCTCTTTTCATGTAGTCCAGGAGTACGTCTCAGGTCATTCACACCAGCATGGACAATGATGGAGTCATATTTGTACTTGCTTTGGAGTGACCTGAGTGCGTGTGTTATGTGGCGGATCCTAGCTCCCGATAGACAGCTCACAGTCACCTTCTCCTTGTTCAGCCTGGTCAGTGGGACATCAGTGTGTCTGACTATGGAGTCACCTATTACTAGTGTATCAGGCAAGGTGTTTGGCCTTAAGGGCTGCGATTGGTCGACACACTGATTTATTGAAGTATGTGTTGCATGTGTTTTGTTTTGAGGTGGTGGATTTTGGATGTCTGCTTTGGGAGCCTCTGTTGTTTTGGTAAGTTTTTGTATGTCTTTGTGTTTTATGTGTTTGGTTTGCAGTTGTGGTAGGTCTATGTGGGACTGGGATTGTTGTGTGTGTGGTTGCCATCTCCTCCTGTCTGGTCATGCCAGCCCTGAGTTGAGAGAGTTCACCCTCCAGTTTGGCTATATAGTTGCATCTCTCACATGTATTTGTGTTTGTTGGGAGGAGAGGGTTGTCTGTGTACATGAGACAATTGTAGCATTGTCTCAAGATGCCCAGATTGACCAGCTGAACTGGAGACGACGCCAGTAATCTACCACTCGACATGCTAGAACAGTATAAGGGAGTGGTATACCTTTAAGGGAAGTGGGTATTCACAGGGGTGGTAAGTAGATGTAGTGCTTTACTTAGTACGAGAGTGCTTAATTAGTAGAGAAGTATTGCGAAGAAGTGCTAGGCTTATAATACAGTGAGTAGTCTGGTTATACTAAGTGTAGAGCTTCCTTAAGGGAAAATTTGAAGAACAGACTTGGCGGAGCTCAGTGCCCTCCATTTTATCAGGCATTGCACTAAATCTAATATTTTTCTTGCTGAGATCAATCCTCTAATACAGTAATTTTCTGCAGTAATGTATTGCATCTCTCTTCAGTGACAGTCAGCCTCTCCCCAACATTTCTCTCTTTTTTTGCAATTCCTGAACAGCATAGTAGTGTCCCACTAAGATTCCCATTATTTCTTGAATACTTTTATTATTTCTCACTATGTAGCCCATTAAAGCATTACTCATTTTAAGATCTCAGTATGAATTTGGTCTGTTTTTTTGCTTTGTTGTCAGTGAAGACCCCTCCAGCTGACTTGACATGTTCTCTGATAGTTCCCACTTGATTACCACATTGTTCCATAGTCAAGCCTGGATGGGAATAGAGATAATCCATTGATTTTTTTTTAATTGCTTTGCTTTTCTTGTGGGAGCATTTCTGGATGTCATATAGAGAGCAAGTTGTTGAGCGCTTTCGATCAGGTAGAAGGACTTCATCAGAACTGATAAAACAATAAATACACTTATTATACATTTAATCAAGTCACATGACAAACTCACTCCCCAGTCAAAGCGTTTGAATTCCCCCATGTGAACAGAAAGCAGCTAGACCATGCCAAAAGGTTTCATATAAAAATATACATGAATAAAAGAAAAGATGAGTGGATGGTGAAATGTTAAATAAATGTTATCCTACTACCTCAGGGACATGAAAGAACGAAAGATACTTTGGAGATGTGTCTGTATTATAACACAGATGTCCTGAAATCCAGTTGAGAAGTCATCCACCTGGCTGAGAGGAATAAGACTGAAAAGCTCTGGAAGGTGGGATGGATATCAGGCCTAATGCATCAGAAATTCCAAGAGTATGCACTACTACAACATTAAACATGCATGAACATCTAGTTATAGTAAGCCCCTGTGCTATTGTACTTACTATATTAGAAAGCAATATGGATTTATCTAGCTTTTTGCAAATAATTTTACAAGCGGTAGAGAGAAATGGATTAAAAGTGCAAAAGTACCTAGAATGAATTAATGTAATGTTGTTAAGATCTCTAAGACATGTACCTTTATTCACTAGTTCCTCTACACCTGAATCCTGGGCTCAGTTCAGTCATGATAATATCTACAAAGCTGAGCGTGAAAGAACAGCATCTATTAAGTTGCGCTCATTGATTGACAACTTACTTCAAGATACATCTGAGGATCTAAGAGTGCAGTGTGCAGCTGTCAATACTGCTTTTGCCCAGCGCTGTGAAGAAATGAATGATGCAAAAGCCAAACTAGAAGAGCATCTCAAGAAGGTACATTTATTCATTGTTTATAAGACTCATTTATGTACTTTTGTTTTCTTTACTTCTGTTTTTATGGATAGATTATAAAGCACAATATTTAGTTACAGAATCCCAAACAAGCAGGTCTTTATAAGACTGTGTTATCCTATTCAAAAGATGAACAGGAAGTTGATGACCTGTGGATTACGACACCTTTTACCTTAGGGTACAAATGCTTCATAACCATAATGCCATCTTTCTGCATAGGTCCCAGAAAGCAGCCATGCCACAGACTAAGAGTGCTGTTTGCTGTTTCACATACGTCTAACTCTTTCTTTGTACTTACCAAAAAAAAAAAAGGGTGTGTGTTGTCAAACATGGTGAGCAGTTAACAGCACTGTTTTTTTCAGCTCTGCTTCATTTTAACATCTCTGACAAGATTTTTACTAAAAACACCCAAACAGAACGTTTCTAAACTTGATGAATTTATAGTTGAACATCTGTTGAAGAATCTGCTGCAAAAATAACAAGTCTGAACCTCTTTTAATTGCTTTTTCTTGTTAATAAAACTTGAAAGAGCTACATGTCTCAGAATGAGCCTCTCTAAATCCAGTGTACAGAACAGTACAATGAAAAAAAGACATACAGGCTATGTTGTTGTTGTCTTTCGGCTTTTCCCGGTTAGGGGTCGCCACAGCGGAACTCCGGTCTGCTAATGATTGGCAGTAGATTTTCACGGTGCCGAGTTGCCAGTATGTATATATATATATATATATATATATATATATATATATATATATATGCTATACTATGTAAAATCAGTGAGTTAGCTATAAAGACATAAATTAGAAAGCAAAATGGACAATTTTAAAGAGAAATGTAAAAAAAACAAGTTGAATTGCTGAGTGAATCTCTTAAGCAACAATCATCACAAATCTCGAGTATTTAAGAGGCAATGACTGATTTTGATGGAAGATTACTTGAAAATGAGAATAGCACTGAATTTCTTATGAAACAAAACAACTTATTCCTGGAAAAAATAGATGACTTATAGATTAGATCTAAAAGGAATAACATCAGGATTTACGGGATTCCGGAAAAAGAAGAGGGAGACAATGTGATTCAATTCTTTAATACCTGGCTGCCTAAAACTTTGAACCTGCCTTAAGCTTTTTCCTCTTTGGCATCAAAAGTGCACATAGATCACTTTCCAATACATCTTTAAAAAAAAACACCTTCACCAAGGTCAGTGATCGTAAGATTTTTTTCTCAAGTCAAGATAAGGATTTAGTCTTAAAAGTTGCATGGACTAATTATCCAGTTAAAATTAAATAAAATATTGTAAGATTTGACAGTGACTATTCAACATTAGAGCTGTCAAAGAGAAAAGCACGTGTGTTACTTGTTAAAAGCTTAAAGGAAAACAATATTAAAGCACAAATCTTGTTTACAGAATAAATATGGATTCATCTTCCAGAAGGAAAGAAGATTTTTAACACCTTGGAAGATGCAACAGACTTTTTACAAAAAAATAAAATCCTAGAAAAACCAGAAGAAATGGACTGGAATCTATCAACTTCTTTGAAGAGAAGCGCAACAAGAGATGGTTGGTTAATAAAAGACAAAAACAGTAAAAAAGTGAAGGACAAATGAAAATCAATGTATTTTATGGTTATGAATTCCTATTAATTTAAAGAAGTGCTTGAATACTATTCATTTTATTACAAGTTAATCATTATGATGAAACTTTTGTTAGGTGGCACACTTTCTGATATCTTGGCCTAGTTGAATAAAGGTCAGTTCACTGTGCTTTTTCCTATTAACCTGGTAAACTTGGGCATCCTGAGGCAATGTAGCAACTGCCTCATGTACACCGACAATCTTCTCCTCTTACCTCCCAACACTCAGACTTGCGAGAGATGCACTTATATATTTAAATTGAAAGCCACGCACTCTCCAGCCAAGACCATAATAGCTGTTCAAGAGGAGAAGGTCAACACTTGCACCACACCACATGGAACACATAGCCGTCCAGAACACATACTGTCTTCACATAAAAACACAAACCACACACCCAACTTCCCAGAAGATCTCAATATAAATCTACCCAAACAATAGAGACCACCAAGGCAGAAATGCACTCGACCACCACAACACAACACTAATCACGAGACACATAACTCTCCTAAACAGTGTGCCACTCAACCAAAGCCCCTAAGGCAAAACATCATGCCCAACACACTAGTCATAGGGGACTTGATAGTGAGGCACACTGATGTCCCACTCACTAGGTTGAATAAGGAAAAAGTAACAGTCAGCTACCAGTCAGGTGCCAGGATCTGCCACATAACGCATGCACTCAGGTCCCTCAACAACACGTACAAATATGACACTAATGTATCAGAGAAGAAATGACAAAGGATAACGTGCCTCAATGAAGAAATAAAGTCCACAGGAAAAAAAATCTTGAGGCAACACCAAAATGCAGAAGAAAGCTTTAATCAAAGAAATCACTTAAAAACAGTTTACCTTGTAAGCGCTTTCACGTTTCACGATGAATGCTTCATCAGACATATTGAAGGTGACTGTGGTCATCATTTAAGTATAGAACTAACTTAATCAACTCTGCATCTATTGGCCATATGATAATATTTAACCAGTAAAGATCTCTGAGCAGCATCCTACCACCACCCAGAATGATACCACAGTACAAGCAGAAAATTATTGATTTCAACAATTGTATAAGTTTCTGGTGTCATTCTAAGGGGATCCAGTATCTGTCTGTCTGGGATGACATGATTGACAGACCTCGATGCTTTGCCAGAGATGGCCTTCATCTGTCACCCCTGGGCTTCCGGATACTGGCCAAGGCTCTTGCCATCCCTATAGTGCCTTCTTTAGGCGGTGTTCCAAAGACCAAATTACCACTGTAACAGCTACAAACATATGCAGTCTGAGGGTCATGCTGCTCAATGCTAGAAGTCTAAATCTCAAAATGCACTCACTCGAAACACTTCTTAAAAAGGAGAACATCGACATTTATGCTGTAACAGAGACCTGGTTCAAGGCAGCAGAAAGCACCCCTGCACTACAAGGCTATAACTCATTCCACACCTTTCAGCCCCTGAACATGCTGAAGGGATAGATTGCTGTCCCAGAGACTTCACATACTCTGGAACAAACTACCCATTCATGTCAAGCAAAGCTCCTCATTGGCCCTCTTTAAGAAAAATCTTGACAACTGGATGGGAAATAGAAAATTCACCCCAGGGATCACTTCTGCAGCACTGCTTGACAGGGGTACAGGAAAATAATTTTCTTGTGTGGCGAAAGTCAGGGAACCTTTTTGGCTAGGCTTATATAGGCCTCAGGGCCAATAGTATGAACCTATGAACTTGGACCGAAGCTCCAAAGTTGGTAGTGTTTCCATATTCATAAAGGATGTGCACACCTCCAGATTGGTAGCACAACATAACGCATCAGAGATACTTCAGGTGCAGCTAGCATTGGGTAAGACAGTGATTCAGGTTGTAGCCTGCTATAGGTCCCCAACCATGTCCCAAGACTCACACTCCATGTTCCTAAGCACCCTGGAGAATATTAGGGTCCAACCTAACACTCTCATACTGGGCAATGTCATGTACCGCTCCATTAACTAGGAAAACTACTCATGTACCAATACACTTGCCCAACGTTTCCTGAAATTCATTAATTCCAATGCCCTGGACCAGCTCATTCTTACCCCCACTAGAGATAGCAACATCCTTGACCTGGTCATTACTAACATGGGTGACTGTTGCTCTTTATCAGTAGTCAACTCCTCCCTGGTTAGATCCAACCACAAACTAATCACCTTGGGAATCCACACATACCCCCTCGCAAAGGTAACCACCATGAAAAACTTCTCCAAAGCTAACGTTGGGCTCCTAAAAACAGAGGTGGCTAACTTCACGGCACCCATGCAGATGGAGAATAGTTGCATGACCATTGAATCATACACCAGTGCACTGTATGAACACGTACACAAATGCATGGATCTCGCCATACCACTAGAACCAAGATGCTCTCCTCCAAAAAAAGGAAGCCAATCTAGTGGTCCCCGGCCATAAACAAACTGTACAACAGAAGGAGGAAACTGATGCAGAATAAGCCGAAGTTCCAAGACTGGAAAAACTCCCTTATCAGCCTCAGCAAAAAGTTGAGATCCTTCATCAAATCCTGTAAAGCTAGCCATGAAAACAGAATTGCAGAAGATAGTAAAGACAACCACAAGGCCTTCTATAGTTATGTAAAGAATCTCCATGGCAATACCCAGATTTGCTCTGAGCTACTGCATAATGGTTCCTCCTATACTGAGCCAATAGATATTGCCAATATACTGGCCGACAGATTCAGTGCCAACTTTACCCCCCCAAAGGACCAATCACAATACCAGTAGATTGCCAGGCACCCAGTATTACTGCTGCACAGGTTAAAACACCACTGTCCAAGGCCAAGAATACAGCTTACATGGGACCTGACAATATCCCTGGCTGTGTTCTACATGAACTACAGAGTGAACTGGCACCTCACCTGTGTGCCCTGTTCAATCACAGCCTCACCTCAGGCTTTGTCCCTACCGAATGGTGCACTGCTACAGTTATCCCTCTCCACAAAGGAGGATCGACTACAGACCCTGGGAACTATCGCCTCATTAGCCTGATGAGTCTGATATGCAAAGCTATGGAATGCATCATAATGGACCTAATAAACAAGGATATAGGGAATCTCCAATCTCTGGATCCCACACAGTTTGGTTTTGAGAAGAGTAGATTATGCCTGCTCAACTTGGTCAACTTCTTTGAGTCAGTCACCAGAGCTATGGATGAAGGCAAGGTGGTTCATACAGCCTACCTTTCATACAGTCTAGGCCTTTGATACCATCCCCCCACTCAGGAATCATCTAAAAACTCATTAAGCTAGGCATCAACCCCTATATCACTAGGTGGGTTGCAAACTGGCTCTCAGATAGAACCCACAGTGTGAAAGTAGCTGACTCCAAGTCAGACTGCTGACCAGTCAGGAGTGGAGTCCCACAGGGTCCAGTCCTGGGTCCTCTCCTGTTTGGTATCTACGTCTCTGAAGTCCAGGCCAACACGAAGGGACTCTGGCTGACAATGTTTGCAGACAGTTGCAAGTTGGGAGCTATTATTAACTTCCCAAGTGATGTTGATATCCTACAGAAAGGCCTCACTAAGACCAACGACTGGTGTCAGAACCAAGGCGTTAAGCTCAATGACAAAAAATGTGTTGTCATCCCCTTTGGGAAAAATCCAGTTCTCATGAATTATCACATCAATGGTAGTCCACTGAACACAGAAGGCATTATAAGAGACCTGGGAACACAGGTTGACAGCAACCTCTCTTTTGACCACCACATTGCCACTGTGGTCAGAAAGTCCTTCTATGTGGCACATCTCATTACTAAAGGTTTTGCATCCAGGAAGAAAGAGGTCATTGTCTCCCTCTACTCTTCCCTCATTTGGCCAGTCATTGAGTACAATGCCCCATTTGGCATGTACCTCACTAGGCACCTGCAACAACTGGTGAGGCTGCAGAAGTACCTCACAAAAAGGATCCTAAGCCTTAAACACTTGTCCTATATGGACAGACTCAAAAAACTCTAACTTGAGGTGATCTCTGCTTGACTTACAAAGCCATGTCTGACCCAGCTCTGTTAGAAATGCTAAATCTAAAGAAATCCCAATCCGTGTACACCACACACTCCAGAGACCTCAACCTCATTACCACAATTAACAGAACATGCTGTAGGGACAGGTTCATAACCCAGAGACTGACCATGCTATGGAATAGACTTCCTGTACATGTCAAACAGAGCACCTCACTGGCCCTCTTCAAGAGAAATCTTGATGAGTGGATGGGAAATAGAAAATTCACCCCAGGGATTACTGTAGTGGCTCTACTTGGCAGAGGCACTGGGAACTGAGGTTGGGTGGCACAATGCCAGGGTAAATTTATGGGCTAGGCTTGTAAAGGCTCCAGGGCCATTAGCCTAGCACACCTATGAACCTATGAATCTATGTGTCATTCTTTTAATGCAGGTTAATATGATATGTCTCCTTTAAAAAATGAATGTCTGCTTTATATTAAACATCTCATATGAATAGTGCTTAATAAATCATTAAATGTTAGTTCTTTAAATACAATATTTTAGTGGTTAACATAGTTTGAAATGTTTTTATTTTTTTGGTGGTTTGGAATGATTTGAGTGATTGTTGTATAATGCAGAGGTGGTTTGGATTCACTTGTGAATGTTTTTGTGTGATTTGTAGCTGATAAACTGTTTATTTGCAAGCCCTTGTCATGAGGGCCAGCTTGAAGCAGCTTAATTAGAGTCATGAGCACTTTTGTGATGCTGTGGGAGTTCTAAAAAATCTAAGAACTGTCCAGGTTACTTCCTGTCTAAAAGTAAATAATTATAATATTTTGAATCATATGCTAAGATGTTAATGAAAACAAGTTAGATAATAAGCAAAAGACAATGAATTGCATTCTAAACCACTGTCAGTTATTAAACAGTTCTGAATGCTTGCAGTATAATAGTTTATATACTAGCTTATAGAATAACACTGCTGATAAATTCATTTAGGATTGTGTTTCTCTGTTATTGTCTCTCTTTAATGATAAAACTTAATATCTCCGAACAATTTATTATGGAAAGTTTGAATCTTAAAAGGGAAGTTTTTTTCGGATGTTTGTTCAGATACTATTAGACATAACATTTAAGGAAAAACTAGAACTGATTCTAACAGTAGTACTAGATTAAAGAGTATCAAACATATAAGGGTAAATATAAATGCTCTATTATATAATATTCTACACTAGGATTATAGCTAAAATATAAAACAAAGGAATATAGTAATAGTACAAGGCATAGTATGCAAACAGAAATAGAGAACATAATAAGTAAATATGTACATAGTTAAAGAATATAAACATATCTACGAGGGTGGGAGGTTAGCATAGTGGTTAAATATTCACCTTACAGGCACTAGGTTCATGGTTTGATTCTCACATGAGGTAATTGACTGGGCTTGGAATGGCCCACAAAGACAGTTAGCCTGGTACTAATTTATGGACTTATGATCCTATGAACAACATTACACATAGTAAATAAAATAGAAAAAAAATAATTTGCCCTATAAATTAATCAATATGAAAATAACAACTGACTTTCTCTCTATAGTAGACCAGGGAGATAATGTGAGGTACAGGGAAAGATGATTGTAGAGATATTCAGTTTAGTCAACTTAAAATAAAGATTCTGAACACCTGTTTAACTTTTCTTATTCATAAGAATTCACTGACAGGCTTTTTAAAGATGATGATGCATACTTAAAATATGAGACACATTAATACGAATCAGAAGCAAGCTAAGCATTGTTAGTCTAATGGAGAGCTTGAGATGTGTTTTATTTGTCTTTTTCAACAAAATAGGAAAACATTATTCCATGGTAGAATGTTTTAGGGTTATATCATTAGATGAATTTTTTTTATTTGTTTCAAAAGTTTTGTCCATAGCTGAAGATTTCATATTATTATATATAAAGTATATAATAAGTTCTGTACATAAATGTGATTTCATTATACCAGTGTTTTTTCTCTCTTATGTAAATGTCTGATTTAAATGCAAATATATTAATATTAATGGATTGAATAATCCACTAAATATTGGGAGTCTGTTCAAATACTTGCAGTTACATAAATCTCAAATAGTATTTCTACAGGAAACACATTTACTTAATAAAGATGTCAATTAACTTTCATTAAAGAATTATTTAGTTTTAGCAGGTTCTGACTTTCAAGCTAAAGAAGAGGCGCCCTCATTTTATGGAAAAACTCATCAGTAATTCCTAAAGTAAAAGATATGTATGTTGATAAAATGATATGTAAAGCATTGTTGCAATTGAGTAGAACAGAAAACTGTTTACATCAGTGAACTCTTATTGGATTCCATGGGTTGGAGCTAAAGATGCAAAAATATTACTTAGACAATATAGCCTATTGCATAAAAGGTGAAGTCATAATGTCTGGTGATTTTAATTGTATTTTATCAGATAAATATTCTACTGCAGATAGAAAGCTGAGAATCACATCTTCAGCCAAACACTTAAATTTTGTAAATCTAATAAATTTAAAGGATATATATGAGCTATGGAAAGCAAACTGGCTTCAATTATTTATCAATTTCTCATATAGCTATGGGACCCAAACAAATATTGTTATTTTTTTTGCCTCAAACATTCTATCACAGATCAGAGAAGGCCAATAGTTTTATTTCCATTATTGGACCATAATGCTCTAATCTTAAATATTATTTTAAAAACTGACTGTTTAATACATCACAGAAGATTACCAGCATGCATTATTAAAATAAAAGATTTCAAGGATTGGTATGTTAAAAAGATGAAAAATTTCCTTGAAATAAACATGAATGTTGAAGTATCTAATATTGTTCTGTGGGATTCACTAAAGGCTTAGTTAAATGGAAGAGTTACAAGTGGGTATACTAGTAAAACAAGAGAATGGGGCAAAGAATTGAATATACTACACGCCAAAATAGACACACTAAACTTAAATCCAAAACCAAATGACATTATCAGTGAGTCTGAACTTAAAAACTTAAATACAAAATATGTTGAAATTCTAAATCATAAAGTATCAATAAACATGGAAAAGCATAAACTTCAGGCATATTCAGTAAACCATGTAAGCTTACATAAACTTGCTCTTAAATCAAAGCAAATGAATAAACTAAATCATATCAAAGAAATTATAATAGATATAAATAATAAAACAGAAAGAAGAACAGATATTAAAGGCATTCTTGAGAGCTTTAAAATATTTTGTGAAAATATAAGTAATAATACAAATAACCTAGTTAAAAATTATATAGTTGAAACATTTTTAAGGGAAAATATAAATAATAAAATAACAAATGAACAAATAAAAAAAAACTGGTAGACCATTCACTTTAACAGAAATAAAAGATCAAATAAAAAAGTTAAAAAATAATAAGGTGCGCTTCAACAGCGTGAATTAAAAAAAAAAAAAAAACAAACAGCAAAGAAATCGGAAATGGAGGGGTGCCACTCGGGAATCGTGGCACCCCTTCA
>NC_056746.1:577138419-577268419 GCF_019279795.1 Protopterus annectens
GTGAAGTTTGCCATTATGCCAATCTGAAGTAGCCGCATTTCTTTGTCCACAGCTTAAAAGTGTATAATCTTTACATTTATAGAGTGTTAGTAGTGTATAGAACTTGATATATGCAATATCGGCTAACTGTTGAAAATGCTACAGATATTGCACACCATCCTGCATGCCTGCATGACTATGAGTGAGTCAAGTCTATTGTCTGAAATACCTGTATTTGAGACTATTAACCTTAATTTTGCCACTCTTCACTTGCTGTCTGCATCTTAGACTACTTAAGCCGCTCACTCTCCAGCTAGACATACTCGTAGCCTATATTATAACTACACTGTAGCACCTTTAGCACCCTCTCCCTGTTTTGATAGCTAACATCCTCCTTTAGCAAGTAAGCCCAACGTAGACCATCTGCTCCCCCTCCAGATTTCCTACCGTACTGATAGTTTTCTCCAGATAGCAACTCCGCAGTTGGTTTCAGCCCACTCCTATCTCCTACCCTACTCCATTCTCACCCACCCCACATCAGTTACATTTATATTTACTCTAGCCCCCCACTTCAACCATCTGATTATCCCCTCCACTTCCCCTCTCGTTACACCACTACGGACACCACTTCACATCCCCTCACATTACACCATTAGCCACACCTCCAACCAAAGTCACACATACCCAACATCTGAACTCACCTCATCATTACTCCATCAGTACAACCACTTTCCTACCACCTCATCTCGCTACTGCACACTAATTCTCACTCCTATAGTCACCCACATCCCATACTACAATGTTCTTCTCCACTATCACTTCTCTACTTACCGTATCACTCTCCTTCAATATCCTACTACATCTAACCTCTCTACATCATACTTCTACCTCTTCCTCCCACTGCCTGTTATCCACTCTCCCCATACAGTCTGAACACACCACTTCCTTCTCACAAATTTCATCTAGTCTTTACAATACAAACATATTATTATGTACTAGAGTAAAAGTCCTCCCCAACCATCACCACATCAATAATATTATCTCTCTAAATTATCCAATCAAAGTAAAATGGAAACTAGAATGCACTACTCTCCTGTATCCTATAACAAACCTATCACAATGCCGGGACATATGTCCCAAATTGGGTCCCATCTCCTCTCCTCTTCAACCACCCAACTCCCATAAATCAATAAACTTCACTACAATTAATCTACAAAGCATCAGAAATAAAATACCTGACTTCTATGCATGGATAGCTGACAACAAACCTGATATTATTGCCACAACTGAAACGTGGCTAAAATCCTACATTAAAGACACAGAATTCCTTCCCCCAGATTTCACCTGTCTTAGGGCCGACAGACCCTGAAAAAAAGGTGGAGGCATCTCTCTAATATACCCCACATTCTTCACTATTGTCCCTTATACAGAACCCATCCCACAGTTCTCCACAGCCAAACTTCTAGTTTCTTTCCTGAAAATGAACAATTGCGGTAGTCATTTACATCCCCCCAGGCAATAACATCCCAGTTCTTGAAGAAATCCTTGCCTGGGCATCTACTAACATAAAAAATTAGACTATCATACTAGGAGACGTAAATATCAACTAGCTAGACATATCCCCACTCCACTCTACCTGCAATATCAATCTGTATAAGTTTATCCAGCTAGTTAACACCATAACCAGGCCTAATAAAAATAATACTAATGGCTCAATCCTAGACCGGATTTTAGTGTCCGACCCAAATAAGATCACAACCACTGGTACACTCTCCAATAGCATAAGTGACCACTTAACAGCCTTTATACAACATGAATGTAACACAGCAATTACTAAACATCAGTACAGGGTAACCAGAGATGAATCCCAGTTCTTTCCATCTAACTTTAACCAAAGGTTACTTAGCATCAACTGGGATGTACTAAAATCAGTTCCCCTTGAGGAGGCAGTTGAGTTCTTCAACTCAGCTTTCATCAGCATATTAAACAATCTCGCTTCCCTTAGACAAAAGAGAGTAAAGACCAACCATTCCATTTGGCTAACAAGATCGACTAAGGATCTCATGAAATGCAGGGACAAATCATGGAAAATCTGGCAAAAAAAAAAAACAAAAACCCATCTGACCTCACCCAATGCAAACAGCTCCAAAATTAGGTTATGCACGTAGTACTACAAAACAAAAAATAAAACTACCTTACATTACAAAATCAACACAAGCAAAACCCAAAGAAATTCTGGAGCTCTCTCAACTCTTTATTAAACCCTGGTTCTAGCAGCAATACTTGCCCAGACTCAAATAAAACACCCATTGAAATTGCTGCAACTTTCAACTCCTATTTCATAGATACTATAGCCAATCTGTTACCTTTCCCAAGACTAGCTTGTCCAACATAGACCTTTCCACAGCTAACACCAGTACACCCTCAATCCCCAACTTTACTCTGTCACCTACACCCACCTTGACTATTAAATAAATGCTTCTAAAACTCAAACCATGCACAAATGTCCCTGACAATATACCCCACAAATTCCTGCAAATATCAGACACCCACTTTGACTAATAAAAAAATTGCTTCTAAAAACTCAAACCATGCAGATATGCCCCTGACAATATACCCCACAAATTCCTGCAAATATCAGCCAACGCAGTCATTTACCCTGTCAGCATACTTCTCAACAGCTCTCTCCAAGAATCCTATATCCCCATCATCTGGAAAAAAGCTTATATATTCCTTCTACACAAGGTGGCCCCGACATAGACAACCCCAACGTCTTCCGCATTGCTATACTATCACCCATCTCTAAGGTTCTTCAAAAATGTATTCATTCTCAACTGCTTCACCATCTGACTTACAACCACATTATCTCCCCCACCCAACATGGATTTAGGCCAGGACATAGTACCACTACTGCCCTCATATCCTTCATGGACACTGTCAACTGAGCCTGTGACACTGGTAAAATTGTCTCTTCACTATTTCTTAATCTTTCTAAAGCTTTTGATACTATATCCCACTCTCTCCTTCTAACAAAACTCTCTAACATAGGTACCTCACCTCAGACTGTAAACTGGTTCTCTAATTACCTCATTAACAGACAACAAACAACTAAATGGCATAATTCTTACTCCCCTTTCCTAAATACCACCACTGGTGTTCCTCAAGGCTCCATTTTAGGCCCACGTCTGTTTAGCATATTTATCAATAACTTCCACACCACATTCTCTCAAGCCTTAGTCATCCAGTACACAGATGATTCCACTATCATCTGCACTGCAAACAACTCCTCAGAACTACACCAACTCACCCAAAATGCCCTCACCTCCACCAAAATGTGGATGTCTAATAAACATCTTGCCCTGAACCCCAACAAAACCAAACTAATAATCTTTGCCGCAAAAAAGTCCACACTCCTACCAAAAGAGGACTTCACCATTCAATCCCTAAATGGTACCAGTATCTACATTGTACCTAGCACAAAACTCCTAGGTGTCATCATAGACAAAAACTTCACATTCAACCTGCAGATTCAGTCCAATGTCAAAAAAGCACATCAAAAGCTTGGCACTCTTTACTGACACAAACTTCTACTCAGTGCATCAGCCCAACTTTCTCTTGCCTCTTCTTTTCTGTTACCATCTCTTTTATACAGTACCCCCCCTCCTCACCAACATTCAGTCCTCTCTAAAGTCCAAACTAGACTCATGCTACAACAAAATTGCTAAGTTTGTAACTAATGTTTCCTACTTATCCCACCACTGCTTATCATTATGCAGCCTAAAATGGCTTGAACTTCCCAACTATCTCACCTTTATCCAGCTAACCACAGCTCACAAACTCATTCAGAAACCATCTATGTGTCCTGCTCTATCATCTATATTTACTCTATACCATCCTAGCAGACTGCTCCAATCCAACAACCAACTGCTCGTAAATGGTGAAAAAAACAAACTCTCAACTGGCCAGATGCTTTACACCTTTGCTATTGCAATAATTTGGAACTCCCTCCCCCCAACGCTTAGATCCACCTGTGCCATAACTGTCTTCAAGAGATCCCTGAATCAACCCCCCCCGTCATCTTGGCTGTGCACATGTGCTAACACCACATCTCATATAACCTAACTCCAACTATCACAACTATTCCCACCCCCACTCTGCTATTCTGGCATCTTCCTTTCACATCCACCTTCCTTTTTCTTACTTTGTCTCCCTCTCCTGTCTACTTCCCTCTCTTACTAAGCCTTATAGTCCTACCATTGATCCAGGCGTAGGCATTCAGGTACTCATGTAGCCTACCTTACTATCACACCAACACTTATTTCTGCAACAATATCCACAGACTTTAGCTGATTCCTGCAACAGTACTCATATAGCCTATCATTCTGCTATTACACCACCTAAATGTGTTAAAAGTTTAAGTACCTAGACTCCAGTTAATTCCTACACCTGCTTTGCACCTACTGCATGAAGTGTCCTACATAAAGTATGCAAGCTGAAAAGTATTTGTATGGAATCTTCTCATGTATATACTCTGTATTGCTTGTATACTATCTTTGATATGAGTATGTTTACTTATGTACTGTTATTTCACCAATTGTATAAGCTGCCAATAATATGTACTCAATGTCTTTTTTTAATGTAATTTCTGTAGTGTATGTATAATGTCTTATATGTGGAGTATTTCTCCCAGGGACCCCACTGAAAATGGGCACTTCAGGCCCAGTTGGACCTGTGACACCCATGTACTGGCCCAGCAATCAAGGACCCTCAATCCTCACCACTAACACCAGTGAGGGGCCTCCACATAGGGAAAGGATAACAAATCCACACACAGTAAAGTACAATTTACCTTAAGAGCGCACAGAGATCACAGTCAGTCTGGGGCTGGTTTCTCCCTTTCTCTCCCGATCCCCAGTAAAACTCTCCACTGGCACAGCTATAGCGTCCATATGTCAGCCTAGTGGTCAAGCTAAAATGTCCAGCACCCTCTCTGTCCAACCAGTACTTTGTGTCCCTGCCCAAGTAGCTGACACACACACACACACACACACACACACACACACACACACACACACACACACACACACACACACACACACACACACACACACTTTGAGATAAAAGTTATATACAACTATACAGACATTCCTGGGAAAGGCTGTCACAGGTTCTCCAGCTGTGCCCCTATTACCCAGACTATATGGCAGAAATCACTGCCACCGACCCACTAATACTTATCAGCTACCAAAAGGCCCTTATGAAAGGGTGTCCAGTTATACTGTGCAATATTAATATCCAAATGGTAAGTGCAACTGAACAGTCAAGGCTTATTTGGAGTGACTTGGACAGTATCACTAAATACATACAATGTACTCTAGAGCTTAAATTATGTCTACACAAAACAGCCACAGTTGAAAGGTTTAAAAATATTTAATAATAAATAATAAAACACACAACCCAAAAAAATGTTTAAATGTGGGGCATGTCACCAATGTAGATATATCAACACTACATATCAATTTAAGATACGTGACAAATGGTAAAAGGTTCAAGGTAATTTTTCCTGCGATTCTAAAGGGGTGGTCTATGCTGCATGTTGCTTAAACTGTCCCTCTTTCTATATTGGAAAGATGGAAAGAAAGTTTAGGCAAAGGATTTATGAACATCAATATGCTATTAAAAGAAAAGACACGAATAATGCTTTAGTTAGGCATATAGAAGAATTCCCCGACCATAGTTTTAGGTTTAATGTACTAAATCAAGTACAGCCTGATGACAAAGGGGGACCATGGCAAATCAAACTGGAGTTAGATGAATTATTATGGCAAATTAGAACAGTAGCGTATTCACCTCCAGGCCTTAACGAAACAGTATCTATTAAATGCTTATTAAAATTAGCAGCTTTGAAGAGATGATTTCCTTTATGCATAATGAATTATATTATGTTATGCTCTGTTGGTGGCCACTATCAAATGACATGAATAATATGTGTTTTATATTTATACTTGGCTTTGTTTTATTTTATTTTATTTTATTTGTATAATGATATGCATTTTTTAGAGAAGAATGGTTCAATATTGTATGAAATTGATGATGTTAATTTAAGTAATGGAGCTGACTAAGAGGTATTAACCTTTTGTATTAATTACTTGGTTTAACAATATTAATTGTAGAAACATAATATTTTTATGTGGTTTAAATGCTTGACAAGTTCCTATTTTAGCTGTTGGGTCGCTTTAAATGGGAGTTTGCGAAGTATTGATTGTTTAATTAGTCATTTAGAATGGTATATATTTACGCCCTCAATTTGCTTGACTGTTTGTCCGAAGAAGGAAACGTATTGGCGTTTCCGAAAGCGCTTACAATATTAAATATTTTCTGCTTTTAGCTTTTGCTTATTTTGCCATTTTTTGTGGTTTAACAGTTCGTTGAAGTTCCGTTTGTTTCGTTCGAAGTTCTAGCTTTGCTGAAATTATCATCTTTGTAGAGGGAGACAACTACCAGAAGACTATGTGAACCATAAATACATCAGATAGGTGCTGGGCATTAAAGGCTCTGTATGTGACTACTGTAAATTGAACCTGTCACAGCTTTACCAAAAGGAGATATCTCACCTGAATATGTTGGAGGACTGTTTTTTTTGCCTGTGGATACAGTGCCAGAGGTGTCAGGGCAGCCTTCACGAGGATGTTCTTTGCACCAGATCCAGCAGCTGAAACACCTCGTGACCCTCCCATCCTGTGAACAGCCCCTCTTTTGCACAAACCTGACTGGACTCTCTGGGACCCGTGCAGCTCAAAAGTTCTACACTATCCAGCAGATGAAATACCTTGCGAACCTCCCATCCTGTGAACAGCCCAGCTTCTGCACATACCTGACCAGACTCTCTAGGACCTGTGCAGCTTAAAAATTCTACACTATCCAGCAGATGAAACACCTCATCAACCTCCAATCCTGTGAGCAGCCCAGCTTCTGTTTTTCCCAGATAGCTACTCCACAGTTGGTCTCCCCTCAGCATATCCTCCCATTATCCTATTAACTTTTCCCAATCCAGAATTCCCATCATGCTTTCTGAGTTTAAAATCCATCTTTAACATTCCGCTCTAACTTTTTCCACCCACCTTCACCTGGAATGCCTAAGCGCTGTACTATTGGTGTGCAAATGCCAACCGCATTAAGGTTCAATTAATTTCTGTTTTTATCTAGCTGCAGCTAGTATCACTAACTTATCATTGTACTGTTATGAGCTATTTTTTATTGTTTAATTTGCGAAGTGTGTTTACCTGCTTCCAGTTGTTTGTGCTGAAGCATTGTGCATGGTGTATATAAAAACTTGTGAACAAATACCCTGGTAGCGAGTGCCACTGCAGGCAAGTGCTCAGTCTAGCCAACGCTAGAGGTGATTCCCCTTGGAAGGTGCTCAGCTAGGAGCCCACATCACTGAGTAGTTGAATGTTCTTTGAACTAGTATCTGGTTGCATTAGTGCAAGTGGTACTTTCCAGCTACACAGTTCATTGTAGTGATGAATGCTCATGCTTTTAGCTTTATTTAGACTCAATCACATTAGTGTGGACATCTTTCCAGGCTATATGAACATTTGTATGTTGGAAAACACACTACTTAAGGGTAAAATGTAAAGACATTTGCAGATTGGAAAACACACTACTTAAGGGTATAATGGTGAAGTTTGCCATTATGCCAATCTGAAGTAGCCGCATTTCTTTGTCCACAGCTTAAAAGTGTATAATATTTACATTTATAGAGTGTTAGTAGTGTATAGAACTTGATATATGCAATATCGGCTAACTGTTGAAAATGCTACAGATATTGCACACCATCCTGCATGCCTGCATGACTATGAGTGAGTCAAGTCTATTGTCTGAAATACCTGTATTTGAGACTATTAACCTTAATTTTGCCACTCTTCACTTGCTGTCTGCATCTTAGACTACTTAAGCCGTTCACTCTCCAGCTAGACATACTCATAGCCTATATTATAATTACACTGTAGCACCCTTAGCACCCTCTCCCTGTTTTGATAGCTAACATCCTCCTTTAGCAAGTAAGCCCAACGTAGACCATCTGCTCCCCCTCCAGATTTCCTACCGTACTGATAGTTTTCTCCAGATAGCAACTCCGCAGTTGGTTTCAACCCACTCCTATCTCCTACCCTACCCCATTCTCACCCACCCCCACATCAGTTACATTTATATTTACTCTAGCCCCCCACTTCAACCATCTGATTATCCCCTCCACTTCCCCTCTCATTACACCACTACGCACACCACTTCACATCCCCTCACATTACACCATTAGCCACACCTCCAACCAAAGTCACACATACCCAACATCTGAACTCACCTCATCATTACTCCATCAGTACAACCACTTTCCTACCACCTCATCTCGCTACTGCACACTAATTCTCACTCCTATAGTCACCCACATCCCATACTACAATGTTCTTCTCCACTATCACTTCTCTACTTACCTTATCACTCTCCTTCAATATCCTACTACATCTAACCTCTCTACATCATACTTCTACCTCTTCCTCCCACTGCCTATTATCCACTCTCCCCATACAGTCTGAACAGACCACTTCCTTCTCAAAAATTTCATCTAGTCTTTACAACACAAGCATATTATTATGTACTAGAGTAAAAGTCCTCCCCAACCATCACCACATCATTAATATTATCTCTCTAAATTATCCAATCAAAGTAAAATGGAAACTAGAATGCACTACTCTCCTGTATCCTATAACAAACCTATCACAATGCCGGGACATATGTCCCAAACTGGGTCCCATCTCCTCTCCTCTTCAACCACCCAACTCCCATAAATCAATAAACTTCTCTACAATTAATCTACAAAGCATCAGAAATAAAATACCTGACTTCTATGCATGGATAGCTGACAATAAACCTGATATTATTGCCACAACTGAAACGTGGCTAAAATCCTACATTAAAGACACAGAATTCCTTCCCCCAGATTTCACCTGTCTTAGGGCCGACAGACCCTGAAAAAAAGGTGGAGGCATCTCTCTAATATACCCCACATTCTTCACTATTGTCCCTTATACAGAACCCATCCCACAGTTCTCCACAGCCAAACTTCTAGTTTCTTTCCTGAAAATGAACAATTGCGGTAGTCATTTACATCCCCCAGACAATAACATCCCAGTTCTTGAAGAAATCCTTGCCTGGGCATCTACTAACATAAAAAATTAGACTATCATACTAGGAGACATAAATATCAACTAGCTAGACATATCCCCACTCCACTCTACCTGCAATATCAATCTATATAAGTTTATCCAGCTAGTTAACACCATAACCAGGCCTAATAAAAATAATACTAATGGCTCAATCCTAGACTGGATTTTAGTGTCCGACCCAAATTAGATCACAACCACTGGTACACTCTCCAATAGTATAAGTGACCACTTAACAGCCTTTATACAACGTGAATGTAACACAGCAATTACTAAACATCAGTACAGGGTAACCAGAGATGAATCCCAGTTCTGTCCATCTAACTTTAACCAAAGGTTACTTAGCATCAACTGGGATGTGCTAAAATCACTTCCCCTTGAGAAGGCAGTTGAGTTCTTCAAATCAGCTTTCGTCAGCATATTAAACAATCTCGCTTCCCTTAGACAAAAGAGAGTAAAGACCAACCATTCCATTTGGCTAACAAGATCGACTAAGGATCTCATGAAATGCAGGGACAAATCATGGAAAATCTGGCAAAAAAAAAACAAAAACCCATCTGACCTCACCCAATGCAAACAGCTCCAAAATTAGGTTATGCACGTAGTACTACAAAACAAAAAATAAAACTATAAAACTACCTTACATTACAAAATCAACACAAGCAAAACCCAAAGAAATGCTGGAGCTCTCTCAACTCTTTATTAAACCCTGGTTCTAGCAGTAATACTTGCCCAGACTCAAATAAAACACCCATTGAAACTGCTGCAACTTTCACCTCCTATTTCATAGATACTATAGCCAATCTAACTGTTACCTTTCCCAAGACTAGCTTGTCATCCATAGATCTTTCCACAGCTAACACCAGTACACCCTCAATCCTCAACTTTACTCTGTCACCTATACCCACCTTGACTATTAAATAAATGCTTCTAAAACTCAAACCATGCACAAATGTCCCTGACAATATACCCCACAAATTCCTGCAAATATCAGACACCCACTTTGACTAATAAAAAATTGCTTCTAAAACCTCAAACCATGCAGAAATGCCCCTGACAATATACCCCACAAATTCCTGCAAATATCAGCCAACTCAGTCATTTACCCTGTCAGCATACTTCTCAACAGCTCTCTCCAAGAATCCTATATCCCCATCATCTGGAAAAAAGCTTATATATTCCTTCTACACAAGGTGGCCCCGACATAGACAACCCCAACTTCTTCCGCATTGCTATACTATCACCCATCTCTAAGGTTCTGCAAAAATGTATTCATTCTCAACTGCTTCACCATCTGACTCACAACCACATTATCTCCCCCACCCAACATGGATTTAGGCCAGGACATAGTACCACTACTGCCCTCATATCCTTCATGGACACTGTCAACTGAGCCTGTGACACTGGTAAAATTATCTCTTCACTATTTCTTGATCTTTCTAAAGCTTTTGATACTATATCCCACTCTCTCCTTCTAACAAAACTCTCTAACATAGGTACCTCACCTCAGACTCTAAACTGGTTCTCTAATTACCTCACTAACAGACAACAAACAACTAAATGGCAGAACTCTTACTCCCCTTTCCTAAATACCACCACTGGTGTTCCTCAAGGCTCTATTTTAGGCCCACTTCTGTTTAGCATATTTATCAATAACTTACACACCACATTCTCTCAAGCCTCAGTCATCCAGTACACAGATGACTCCACTATCATCTGCACTGCAAACAACTCCTCAGAACTACACCAACTCACCCAAAATGCCCTCACCTCCACCAAAATGTGGATGTCTAATAAACATCTTGCCCTGAACCCCAACAAAACCAAACTAATAATCTTTGCCGCAAAAAAGTCCACACTCCTACCAAAAGAGGACTTCACCATTCAATCCCTAAATGGTACCACCATCTACATTGTACCTAGCACAAAACTCCTAGGTGTCATCATAGACAAAAACTTCACATTCAACCTGCAGATTCAGTCCAATGTCAAAAAAGCACATCAAAAGCTTGGCACTCTCTACCGACACAAACTTCTACTCAGTGCATCAGCCCAACTTTCTCTTGCCTCTTCTTTTCTGTTACCATCTCTTTTATACAGTACCCCCCCTCCTCACCAACATTCAGTCCTCTCTAAAGTCCAAACTAGACTCATGCTACAACAAAATTGCTATGTTTGTAACTAATGTTTCCTACGTATCTCACCACTGCTTATCATTATGCAGCCCAAAATGGCTTGAACTTCCCAACTATCTCACCATTATCCAGCTAACCACAGCTCACAAACTCATTCATAAACCATCTATGTGTCCTGCTCTATCATCTATATTTACTCTATACCATCCTAGCAGACTGCTCCAATCCAACAACCAACTGCTCGTAAATGGTGAAAAAAACTAACTCTCAACTGGCCAGATGCTTTACACCTTTGCTATTGCAATAATTTGGAACTCCCTCCCCCCAACGCTTAGATCCACCTGTGCCATAACTGTCTTCAAGAGATCCCTGAAACAACCCCCCCCCCATCTTGGCTGTGCACATGTGCTAACACCACATCTCATATAACCTAACTCCAACTGTCACAACTATTCCCACCCCCACTCTGCTATTCTGGCATCTTCCTTTCACATCCACCTTCCTTTTTACTTACTTTGTCTCCCTCTCCTGTCTACTTCCCTCTCTTACTAAGCCTTATAGTCCTACCATTGATCCAGGCGTAGGCATTCAGGTACTCATGTAGCCTACCTTACTATCACACCAACACTTATTTCTGCAACAATATCCACAGACTTTAGCTGATTCCTGCAACAGTACTCATATAGCCTATCATTCTGCTATTACACCACCTAAATGTTTTAAAAGTTTAAGTACCTAGACTCCAGTTAATTCCTACACCTGCTTTGCACCTACTGCATGAAGTGTCCTACATAAAGTATGCAAGCTGAAAAGTATTTGTATGGAATCTTCTCATGTATATACTCTGTATTGCTTGTATACTATCTTTGATATGAGTATGTTTACTTATGTACTGTTATTTCACCAATTGTATAAGCTGCCAATTATATGTACTCAATGTCTTTTTTTAATGTAATTTCTGTAGTGTATGTATAATGTCTTATATGTGGAGCATTTCTCCCAGGGACCCCACTGAAAATGGGCACTTCAGGCCCAGTTGGACCTGTGACACCCATGTACTGGCCCAGCAATCAAGGACCCTCAATCCTCACCACTAACACCAGTGAGGGGCCTCCACATAGGGAAAGGATAACAAATCCACACACAGTAAAGTACAATTTCCCTTAAGAGCGCACAGAGATCACAGTCAGTCTGGGGCTGGTTTCTCCCTTTCTCTCCAGATCCCCAGTAAGACTCTCCACTGGCACAGCTATAGCGTCCATATGTCAGCCTAGTGGTAAGCTAAAACCTCCAGCACCCTCTCTGTCCAACCAGTACTTTGTGTCCCTGCCCAAGTAGCTGACACACACACACACACACACACACACACACACACACACACACACACACACACACACACACACACACACACACACACACACTTTGAGATAAAAGTTATATACAACCATACAGACATTCCTGGGAAAGGCTGTCACAGGTTCTCCAGCTGTGCCCCTATTACCCAGACTATATGGCAGAAATCACTGCCACCCACCCACTAATACTTATCAGCTACCAAAAGGCCCTTATGAAAGGGTGTCCAGTTATACTGTGCAATATTAATATCCAAATGGTAAGTGCAACTCAACAGTCAAGGCTTATTTGGAGTGACTTGGACAGTATCACTAAATACATGCAATGTACTCTAGAGCTTAAATTATGTCTACACGAAACAGCCACAGTTGAAAGGTTTAAAAATATTTAATAATAAATAATAAAAACACAAGACAATGCTTCTTACTACACAGTGCTAGTCAAGAGTTCAGAGATTACAGAGAAATACTTAAAATAATACAGTAGAATAGTTCTGACATCAACACAGAAAAACACTTAGTCTAATCTTCCTAATTCCTATCCGTTTCTAAGAGAAACACTAAAGTCTAAGATCCTACTTACATACAGACACAGGCAGAGTGGTGAGTTGGATGTTCTCAAGACAAATGCTCAATGCTTTCATTCTTTATGTCCTTAAATTGATAACACAGTACCACTGATTCATTTCAGATTACATCATTTCTTTCTGGTTCCCAGGCTAACATAACTCAGAGGTTAATAGCCCTTTTGATCTTGCAGCTGGTCAGAAAGCCAGAGCAATAAAAGAAATTATACATGTAAATTCCAGCCATTAACTCTGGTCTCAAAGCAATAGGCATAATGCCTCCCTCTAGACATCTCGGCTCCCAGGTTTAGATCAAAGAATTTCACAATGCTAGACTTATCACCTTTGTTACAGCAGAGTGCACTGTTGTTACATTTTTGCAGTTCCACGTCTAACAGCATTTTCTTCCAAACAAGCCTGTGGCTTATATTAATATTTACAAATGACAGAATTATCTACAAAATTCTATCTGGCTAGGCTGGCAGCCTTCACCTATCTTCACAGGACCATCCTGGTAAGCAAATGCAAATAACTAACTAACTAACTAACTAACTAACTAACTAACTAACTAACTAACTAAATAAATACATACATACGTACGTACGTATGTACGCACATACACACACATATAAATAAACACATATACAACCAAATACACATACAAAGACCAGTGTATGTAATCTGTCTTACATATGTTTTTTTCTAGCATCTACCTAACCTTGAGCAGCATTCTACCTCGGTGCGCGTGAAAGTAGCCTACCACTGGTCACTGCACAGACCCCCCCATCCTTGGTTTACAGTCTACTCCCCACAATACCTCTATCTAATCTCTATAAACCTAACATCTCTGTGGAACCTCTTCTCCTCTGAGTGCACCTCCCTCCTTTTTCCACTAGGTGGCATCATACTCCTGATAAAAAGAACAGCAATAATCCCTTCTCCCTGCTCCACTAACTTTCTCTGCCTAAAAAGTGTCTCTGCCCTACACTAAAGAATCAGTAACTTACCTCCCTACACGTATGTACATTCTTTTAGAGAGTTTTTCACTAACCAAACATAAAATCCTAGTTATTAACTGTAAAACAAAGTTTCTAACCATATACCTGCACTCCTGCAGTAGTTCTCCTTCTCCAGCCTCAGGTCACTGATTGTTTTTCGGGTCTTCCCACCTTCTTGGCTCTTCCCGCTCCGTTCGCCCTGTGGGCTCACTCTGCTCCCCTACCCTGCCCCCAATTTCCACCCGCCCCCAGTGCTTCTACATTTATCCCCCTCATACCAGTCCCTCCCTCTCCACCAGCCAATCCCGATACACCTTTCCCCTCCCCGTCCTCCACCCTACCCACCTCTCACTACCACTCCCCCAACACTCCTAATATCACATCACCCTCTTTTCTATCACTTCTAACTGACTCCAACTACCATGCGAACCCTTCCTCCCAAAGTCCTTCTCCTCTCATCCTTCCCCTTCCTTTTATTATCGCTATACCAAATCACCTGCTATACTGATTTCCATTTACTCTCGCCTCCTTTTACTCCCCAGCACCACCTTACTTCCCATTACCACAACATCTCAGCTTCTTTAGTTCCCTCCCACCCTATCCTTCTCTTAAAAGTAAAACTTTTACCAATCTCAAATAATAACTTCAAACATAAACTAAATCACTACCAGCTTCTTCTGTCAAAATACAAAAGTAATAAACACATCCCCCATCCCACTTACCTTTACTTAGCAGGCGATATTCACCCCAATCCAGGTCCAAACTTCTCTCCTACAAATCTCCCATACACCAACAACAAATCTTCTAACAAAAACCTCAAGTTACTCACTATCAACGCCCAAAGCTTAAAAAATAAATTAACCCTCTTCCATGCCTGGCTCAATCACAACTCTCCTGACATAGCAGCTATCTCTGAAACCTGGCTAAAACCTCACATTAATGACTCTGAATTCCTACCTCCAGGATTTCATTCTCTCCGATCTGACCGACCTAATAGAAGAGGTGGTGGTGTTGCTCTAATCTACTCCAACCTCTTGTCCATTACTCCTTACCCTAACCCCATCCCTTCTTTCAATAACACTGAACTTGTAATTGGCATACTAAAAATAAACAACCATAAAAGCATCTGCATTGCTTGCCTCTATATTCCTCCTGGTAACAATACCAATACACTGGAAGACATCCTCTCCTAGACCTCCTCAAATATTAAGCTAGAAACCTTCATTTTGGGAGATGTAAATATTGACTGGGGAAAAATCATTAACCCTAATCCCACGATAACAATCAACCTATTCAACTTCACTCAGCTTACCAACTCAATTACTAGACCTAACAAAACTAATCCTCCCAGCACCATACTCAACTGGATCCTAGTATCTCATCCAAACAAAGTTATAAAATCTGGTGTCACTTCTGACCCATTAGGAGACCACCTCCCTGCCTTCTCCATTTGAGCTACTCCCACCTCCCCACACTCTTACCCCTACATTCATACTCGTAACCTATCTAACTTTAACCATACTTCTTTCTCTGACTCTCTTAAGCTAACTAACTGGAACCCCCTAAAAACACTACCATTAGATGAAGCTGTTGACTATTTCAATTCAACATTCATAACTGTCCTTAACTCCCTAGCTCCTATAAGAACAAAAAGAGTTAAAACAAAAATCACCCCTTGGCTCACCAATGATACAAAAAAGATTATGCTACAAAGGGATAAGACCGGGAAAGCCTACCTTAAACACAAGCAGTCTGAAATCTTCCTAAAGTATAAGTGGTTGAGAAACCTTGCCAAAAAACAAGTCATTAGAGATAAAAAGTCTTACTACTTTAAACTACAAGAAAACCACACAAGAAATCCCAAACAATTCTGGAATTCTATTAATTCCCTCCTTAGGCCAGGTACAAAAAACAACCCCTGTCCTGATACCAGCAAATCTGACCTTGAAATTGCCTGCCTATTCAATTCCTTCTTCACCTCTTCCATCGCTGAGCTAACCAAGACTTTCACCAACAATAACCCTCCTCTCCTCCCTGCTCAATCTTTCGTTAACTTCTCCCCCCATCTTTCAAACTCAAACCTGTATCTACCGACCTAATAAAGAAACTTCTCTATAAACTAAAGCCTTGCTCCAATGCCCCTGACAGCATTCCATCCTCCTTCCTAAAAATAGCTTCTAAGGCTATTGATCTACCTATCAGCATCCTAATTAATAGGTCTTTACTTGAATCCTATGTACCTAAACTATGGCACACTGCTTTCATTCTTCCTCTCTACAAGGGTGGCAAAAATTGTAATGTCTCCAATTTCTGCCCCATAGCCATCCTCTCCCCTATCTCCAAAATCCTTGAAAAATGCATCCACCTGCAGCTCTTGCCATTCCTTACCAAACACCAACTACTCTCTCCTACCCAACATGGCTTCCACCCAGGACACAGTACTAACACCGCCCTTCTCTCCTTCTTGCACTCTGTCAATTCAGCACATGACTCCGGTAATATAGCTTCCTCTGTTCTACTAGACTTATCCAAAGCTTTTGACACCATCTCTCATACCCACCTTCTAAACCACCTCTCTAATCTCAACCTCTGCCAAAACTCTTTCCTGGTTCTCTAGCTACCTTTCTAACAGGTCCCAAGCACTGAAATGGGGCCAAGCCACCTCTACTTTCCTTCCTACCCCTACTGGAGTACCCCAAGGCTCCATATTCGGCCCATTACTATTCAGTATCTTTATTAATGACTTCCACAAAGCCATTCCTAACACCAAAATTGTATAATGCTCTGACGATTCCACTTTGATCTGCTGTGCCTCCAACCTAACAGAGCTCCAAGCCCTAACACAAAGTGCCTTCTCAACCACTGAAAACTGGATGCTCCAAAATCATCTCTCTCTAAATGCAAACAAAACTAAAATCCTCCTTTTCTCCCCCTCTAAATCCTCCTCTCTTGATAAAAACGTATTTCAATTTACCAGCCTTAACAACTCCACTATCGAGATTATACCCTCCGCCAAACTTCTTGGTGTTACAGTTGATGACCAACTAAAATTTAATACTCATATCCAGCTAAACATCAAAAAAACACACATAAAACTTGGCATATTGTATAGAAACAACCACTTCCTCTCTCCTCCCACCAGACTAACTCTTGCCTCTACCTGCCTCCTTCCCTCCCTACTGTATGGTGCTCCCCTGCTCACTAATTTATCATCCACACTTACCTCCAAATTGGAACAATGTTACAACAAAATCTCCAGATTTGCCACAAATGTCAAATCCTCCTCTCATCACTGCACCTCCCTTCACTCTCTAAACTGGCTTGAACTCCCCAATCAACTTGACTTTCTCCAAATCACCACAGCCCACAAATTATTGTTTCATCCTACTAACTGCCCTGCTCTTTCCAATATTCTACAACCTTATACCCCCCTTAGATCCCTTAGATCTTCTCACCAAAACCTGATCACCGTACAAAAACCCAAGCGCCCAGCAGGTCAGCTTCTCTTATCCTTTACCCTAGCTAAAAAATGGAATGCCCTGCCCTCCACACTAAGGACATATACCAACCTTAATAACTTCAAAACCCAACTTCATTCCTACCTCTATCTAAACAGGAAATGCAACTGCACTCTTCAGCCCATACCTCTCAAGCTATCTTCCCCTTCTCTCCAGGCTAACCTCTTTACCTTCCTAACCTCTTTTAAATATACTTAGCATAGGTAACTAAATAGTAAAATCTTGATGTTTATGCTATAAGCCTGTTTTTTTTTTTTCCTTCTGAACAAATAGAAATTGTTAGTGTTTATTCTTTTTGTAGCAACTTGTTATTTGTAATGCAAACCGTCTTTGAATTTTCATGTAATTAAACTGTTGTTTCCTGTTGGAGCTTTTCTCCCCGGGCCTCCACTGAAAACGGGCCCCCAAGCCCAGTGGACCTCCCCGGTAATCAAACTGAAATAAATAAATAAATAAAATACAAATATGCATGCTTATAAACACATATTAAGAACTATATGTACATATATGTATACATAAACACACATGCATACATGTACAAATCCACAAATGCAGTCACATGAACATACACAAATGTACATAGATGCATACATGCATACATATAAATGCACACACAAAAAATACCACATAAAGAGGGGTGACTGTCCAAGTAATACATAAAGTAAGTTGTGTTAAGTGAAATCATGTGCCTCAACTTGTGCTTACCAAAAATTATTATTGTAAAGTGCTTTCACCTGTTTACGTTAATGAAGTTAAGGCCTTCCTCAGATCTCATTGTGATTGCATGTAGTAATGTGGTAGTTCATACTACTGATTATACATATGAAAATATGAACGGTTCAATCTGACATCAAAATAACCATCAGATAATTAAGAGAGTTAAAAAGAAAAAAGTAAAAATCAAAAGTAAAACAAACTACATATGAATAAAAAATGTATATATGTAAAATTAAATATCCAGTACTAGAGATAAAAATGAAAATAAAAATCATCGTGCATAGTCATGAAAAAGAGAAAAAAAATGTGTTGCTATCAGTAAAATTATTTTAAGTAAAAGTTATTAGTCCAGTTTCTTTAACTCGAGTATGTTCTTAATGAAGCATGTCCGATTTAGTCTGGGTTTCCAATAAGCTGTGTTCTTGCATTATTGCCTTCACTGTATATATTACTTGTTACTTATATGTATAACTTGGATCTGGTGAAGCTGTGACAAGAGTGAAAGTGGTCATCTTTTGTTTTTACTTAAAAAATTGTGTGTTAAACAAGCAATACCAGGTTTAATCCTATTTTCTTGTTTTTAATAATTACTTAATAAACCATGTGTTAAGCAATACCAGCTTTAATCCTGTTTTCTTGTTTTTAATAAGAATGCAACGTGATCTTTAACATGGATCTTACATTAGTATTTATGACAAACCTATTTTTTGAGCACACCATATGCTATCTTTCCTGTACAACTGATTTTGCCTTTTTTGGTTTGTTCTTCCTTAAGGTAAGTGTTTACTACCCTTAAGGCTGGAAAACTACATTTCCTCAGTATTAGATTTCATTGTCTGTTTCTTTGTACTTCATATATGTTCTTGGCAAGTACTATTTCTAGTCTGATTGCTTGTTTAAGCCCCTCATAGCTTAAATTATTTATGCTTAAAAAACAGAAGCCTTGTCTTAACTGTAGATGAAGACAAATGCTATGAAACTCTATGGCTTATTTTAAATCTTATTTTAAATCAGCACCATTGTTTGCTGTATTTGGGTGACATATGATTGTGTTGTGTTCAAGTGTTTGGTGCACAGAGTTAATAAACTTAGTGTTTTTTTTTTTCTATTTCATTATTAACATTTGTCAAGTGAAAATGATACAAGACCTCAGTAAGCAGACCATCTGTAACTTGAAACCATTGTCAAAGGATTGCTATATTCCATTTTTCCCTGTGCAAAAACTAAGTATTCACTCTAAGTGTGAATGCAAGCAAGTCATCACAGTTATAGTTAATTGAACCTATTCTCTTACATGTAGCTGTTTCTCCTTTGTTATGTTTTTTCTACCAACTCTCAAAAGGTTTGTGAAACAAACTTTGCTGACATTGTTAACCCAGTTCCCCTTTCCTACCCAGGAAATAGGTCAATTTTTCTGTCTTTCAGTATCCTTATCTATCTGTCATTGTCCTAGGAATGCATGGAAAGCTTATCTGTCTGTCAGTGTTTGGGTTAGCAGATTAATGGAGGGAGGACAGGATGATGTCAGATTAATGGTCCACATGCCTTATAATGAGTTACAACTTTGAATCGTAACTCTTGGCAATGATTGGATGCAGCTGCTATATGTCTTATATCTTTAGGGGCAGCTTGTTTATTCTACATGAATTGGTGCAATGGGTTCCTGGAAACATGATTCTGCTGCTCAGCTACTGTGGATTTGAACTGAGTAGATGTTTGTACTGGAAGGTATTCTGTAGTTTCAGATATGTAAGTTTTGCAAAGACTGTAGCTGAATTAAACTATTTGTAAGTTTACTATATTATGATCGACAAGACGTGACTTATTTTTTATGCATCCCTGAATTTTAGAAACTGGGCTCAAAATTCTTTGCCTTTGACACAACAAACTTTGACTTTGCAAGGACTGCATATGAATTAAAATGTACTTTTACTTAAATAGATGCTTTTAAAATAAGCTCATTGTAATTGTTTTATGTGTATAGTACTGGTGGTGTAGAGGAACAAATTGTTGACTGTGGACAGGGAATACTAGTTTGGGTGACCACATGCTGAATAGGTCCCCTTGGAAGAAGGAGGATGGGATCAAAAACATGGACTTCGTGTGGGCACTAGCCTCATCAAGCCACCAAGGGGTGGTAACTTTCATTGTAGGTGTGCTGAAGCAGGCTTCCAGAAGGGGAAAGGATAATGAGTCTGTGTTGTGACAGATTGCCCATCCTATTGCCCAGGTGGTGGAGTTAGGCCAAAGCATGAGCCTTCATTGCTAGGACGCTGGGATGGGAACAAAGCACATTCATGACTACCCTAATGATGCCCTCAGGACAGGTCTTGCCCAGAAATTGGATGAAATCCCCCTGTCAAAGGTTTGAATGAGCATGCTTGAGTAAATGGATGCCTGATGGTGGGAAGCCATGAGACCAAAAATTACATAAAATACTCTGTGTATATGACTGAATTTCATTAACTGTAGTCTGGGTCATGTTGTGGTGCCTTGGTTCATAGTAAAGCAGTGTTTAAAGGTTTCTGGTTGCCTATGTTGGTTTTCAGAAACTACAAGCATTCTGTGTGAAACAAAGCCTCTCTTATTTAAACAACCCACCTTTCTGAAGTAGGTGTATAGTGAAATTTTTATTCATAATTAAGTATTTTGTGTATAGGACTGAATTTCACAGCCTGGTGTCTGACCCATATGGTCATAAGTATGCAGACTCAAACATCAAGGTTATGACCTACTGGCTTTCAAAAAGCTTGACTTCCCTATTATTATGCTGATATTTTCTTTTTCTCATCTCTATCTATTTCCATGTCCATATCCATATATATCTAATCTATATGTCTGTCTATCATTCTAGACAGTTATCTATCTATACAAATTATTTCTGAATAAAGTTAATAATTGACGACTTCTCATTGTAAGATGAAGTTTATTCCATAATGTTCAAAGGTGCTGCATAATCCATTTATCATAACATTCTATTACTGGTGTAATACATTTATCACAGCTTTCTATTACTGATATTTGTTATCAGTATTAGGCTCACTGGAGTAATGTTAACTTCTACAGCATGTGTTTAAGGCAAAAAGATTCAGATAGATTTGGATTGTATATTGCATTATAGACTAGACAAAGGCCACCTCTAATTTACCTTTAAGTAGTGCAGTATAATGACTCTTAAGCCTTTATAGGTTCATAGGTCAGTACTAGGCTGTTGATCCAGAGGACCATGAGTAGGCTAGCCACAATACCCCAAATTTTAGGAATACTTTGTCATGATTAATTTAAACCTGGTTTCAACCCATTTCAGTGAAGTATTGAGGGGCCAGACCCAAGGTGTATTTATGACTGCCTATCCATTCATCCAGGTTATGCTTAAAGAGAGTCATGGAGCTGATTTGTTTTACATCCAGAGGAAGTCTGTTTTATAAAAGAGAGATTCTCTGGTCTGTCTATCTATCTATCTATCTATCTATCTATCTATCTATCTATCTATCTATCTGTCTATCTATCTATCTACATATGTTTCTGTAGAAGTTAAGATCTCTTGAGTGGGTTTTGTGGGTGTTACTAGTTTTGTGGATGTGCAGGAAATCACATAAGGCTGGATCCTTCTAGGCTTTGTAATCGAGACAGGGGCCACCTTTCAAGAGTCTATAAGAAACAGGAAAGAGAGCAAGAGCTTTTTAACATGGCCTGTGTAGCTCATGGAAGTCATGCCCTTAATTATTTTAGTGAGAAAATGCTGTGGTCTGTCAAGCTGGGCCTCATGCTTAGACAGGTACATATCATAGGGATCATTATAATCTTTTATAGACCTAATGAAGGAGGAATAGAGAAGAGTAATAACTTCCTTAGATCTGGAAGAAATACCCATGGTGACTACTGTGGTAAAGTGAAAGGATTTCCTAACAACAATGTATACAGTGTAATCAAATAATAGTTTATTGTCAATGAAAGTTCCCCAGTCACAAATAGCTTAGTCAGCTTTCAAGGAAGTGTCACCCATGTGGGGTAGGTTGATGGGTACCTATTTTCCCAAAGGACACAGTGCTGCATTTCTTGGCATTTAGTTTTAGGCCATGGTCCAGACACCACATATCAATGCATGTTAGTCCCTCTTGAATAATCTGGAAGTCAGATAGTAGTAGTATTTACTAAATACATGTTTTTTTTTTAGTTAAGAATTCTAACTTTTTAAATTCTTTCTGGCAACTTGTTTGAAGACTGCAAATTACAATATTGTATTTGATAGTGAGTTGGATCACTGAGATATAAAGTGGCTCAGAGGTCTCATTGAATTTACTAAAGATGCCCTTTAGAGTGAGACAGGTTACAGAGTATGTTTTTCTGACTTTGACAGATACATACATTTCAAAGTTTAAATTGTTGTCTGCCATTGTCCATAGCTGTATAATGAGGATGGCATCATTATGATTTGGCAGTTTATAATGTAATCTTAATTATATCCTTGTTATCAAATTTCACAATTTGTATTTAACTAGCATTAAAGGTAAGGTCATTGCTAATGTCTCAAGTGTGTATTTTTTGTACACCATCTTTGAGAAATATGACTATATTATTGAAGTAATTATGTTTTCCATTTTGGTAATCATCTGCATATTTCATTATCTAGAGCCCATTTCTCACTTTTATACCAGAGAAGAGCAGTCCAAAAAGAAATGGACCTAATACAGACCCATGTGGATCACCACTGGTAACCTTGACATTATGGACAAGTAACCCTCCCATCCTGACTTTTGTTCCATTGCTTAACCAGTATTTTGTCTATTAAATGCTTATTGATTGGCATTTAGTTGGGTCTACTAGAAGTGCTCACATGCCACTAGATAGTGATATACTTGCTCTCTGCCACTTGCTCTAAATGGTAAGTGCCTCAATGCCCACTATCTTCATCCTAGTTAATTATCTTGCCCTCCCACCCAACCATGCCAAACTGCATAGTCCTACCAGAACCCTAACTGTGACCCTAAAATTATCACCCAGTCCCTAACCCTAACCAGAGCACTCCCTTCATTAACTCTAAAGTCCTCAATTACTCGCTATCCCCAAATCTATAATCTCACTCCTTAACTGTAAAGTCCTCAGTCAGTGTCTAACCCTAAAACTCCACTCCTGATCCTTAACCGTAAGATTCTCTCCTACTTACTAAACCTAAAACTCCCTTCCCACTCCCTTAAACCTAATGTCAGCAATCATGACATAATTATAAATACCTTCTTGTTCCCTAACCCTAAAACTCTCTTCACACTCCCAAAACCTAAAACTCCCCTTCCGCTCCCTAAATCTAAATTTCCCAACCATTCCCTAAACCTAAATTCCCCTCCATTTCCAAAATCTAAACTCCCCCAACCTAAATCCTGCTCTCAATCACTTCTGGAGCTTTTCTGCCACCAAAGAATCCTCCCCTTGTGGGCTTTCAAGGCTTGATAGTTGCTAGGCAGATAAGTTCTTGTCCATTTGCAAAAAACAACTGGGAAAAGTCTGTTCATACGTAGGCCTCAAAAATAGATGCATTCTCTTTTACTTGAATGGAAATGCTCCTGTGTGTCTTTCCACTATTTCCACTAATATTCAGGGTCATTCTGAAGATTCAGAAGGATTATCCAAAGATCATTGTGGTGACTCCCTTCTGGCCCAGGCAGCAGTGGCTCTGTCTTCTTTTGTAAATGATCAATGGCAGTTACCACTAACTTTATCACAGACTGGACTTACTCACACAAGACATTGTTTGATATACCACAGCTTGAAACAACTTAATCTGAATTCCTGGATGATAGAATTTTAATACCATTAGGTACCTATGTTCTGAGAACATGCACCAGATATTAAAGGAGACAAAGAAACCTGCTACTAGTAAATCATATATTATCAAATGAAAAAGGTTTTTTAGTTGGTGACACACTAAGAACTATTGTTTTTTAGCTGGTGACACACTAAGAACTATTGTGGTACAAAAATAACTTCATGCAACACAGTTCAGCAGAGTAGTATAATTTCCTTTCTTGCAAAGAGCACATCTGTGTGGCAGACCAAGCAATCAAGGTATTGTCTTCTTGAGTACAAGAAACTTCATTCTTTTATATTATTATTGCTTCTAGACAAAATACTTTGTATCTATTAAGGTATAGCCACTGACCAATTAAAACTGAACACCTTTGCATTATTCTGCTTACTAAGAGTCTGCAGATCCCTTATCTGTGCCTTTCCATATTAGGCAGCAGTTCTGATCTTCCACATTAGAACTTTCTGTGCTGACAATATTCATGTTGGCAATATACATCTTACAGGAAAAGGAAACCAAAGACATGGGCCAGTCTATAAGCATCCATCTTGAAACAATATGAATTCTAAAGAAAGAAAAAATATTATATGCACTAAACATTTTTCCCATCTTTACACTTCCCTTTTCACAATCCCAGTTTGATTCTATGAATCATCACTTAAATCATGTATTGTCTAACTCGTCAGTGGCAACACGTCTTCACATGGGTTGTTACTTTTTCACGATCAAACACTTAGCACATACTGTTTCTTTTTTGATCTTGACATGCACAGTGTTTACACAGACACAGCAAATATGGTTTTGTGATCAATAAAATGTGTGCTTAGATGGAATAAAAAGACAGTTTGAATATCTTTCTGTTTCAGACTCTCAAACAAATTTACATACATTTGGTTGAAAATTTTCAATAAACTTTCCTTTCTGTCCTCTTCTTCCTCATGATTTTCTACAATTGTAGTCAATTAAAAAAAATATGAAAGAACAGCATATTGAACTATTCAAGCTAAGCTAAAACATCAAACAGCAGTAGTAAGAAATCTTTGTAAATTAAATGCCAAACAGTAATAAAAATATTGTTGTGATGAAAATTTCTTCAATTTTTGCAAATAAAAACAGCTTCACATTCTTTGTACCAAGACAACAAATCTTCTTGTTGCGATTAAAAATAGCTTCACTTCTTAGTAGCAAAACAACAAATATTTATTGGGTGAAACTTATATAAATTGGCTTATAAACACTGTGCTTATGTAAAGAAACTAGAAATAAATCTTTTGTTTATACATATTTCAAAAACAAAGCAAAAAATCAACATTATTTTTAATTCTATAGAAACATCAACATATAATTGTATTTGGTTAAAACTTGAATATCTCTTCAAATATATATTAGAATATAGGTGGTTTTAACATTCTAGTGGTTATCTTGCTTTCAGCTTTCAAACAACTAAATAGAGTGTCTGCAGCCAGGAAATTCAGTAGCAAAACTTAAATGAGAGAACTTTGAAAAACTGGTGCTCTATAAGACTTATAAATGCACCTATGAGGATATAGTAATTGGAGTCCGTGTGTTTGGTGGTATGAAGAATTCAAAGCTGTTTTAATTCACAAAAGTGAAAATACTTTGATTGCAGCAAGATTTTTTACTACTGTTTGGCATTTAATTTACAAATATTTCTCACTACTACTGCGGTAGCGTTGTCGCCTCACAGTTAGACGTTGCCCGTTCGATTCTCAGTTAGAGCGTTTACTGTGTGATGACATGCGTGAATGGGCGTTCCTTCATTGAAGGTTGTGCGTTAGGCCCGGCAAGCCAGCATGTAAAACTTTACTGCCAATCATTAGCGGACCGGAGTTCCACTGTGGCGACCCCTAACCGGGAAAAGCCAAAAGACACACACACTGCTTGTTGTTTTAGATGACATCAAATAACTCAAAAGGCTATTCTTTCATATTTTTTCTAGTTGTTTTGACCTGAATAGTTGGACCCCTTCCACTATCTGATGGTTTAAGCTAACTAAACTTCAGGGTGCTCACAGTGCTTCATTTCTAACAATTGTAGTGAATACAATTTTTTCTAGGCCGCGGTGGTGCTGCAGTTAGCATTGTCACCTCACAGCAAGAGGTTCTCCCGTTCAATTCTTGGCTGGAGCACCTTCTGTGTGGAGTCTGCATGTCCTCCTCGCAGTTGAATGACGTCAAAGACATGCAGGTAGGTGCGAGCGTGAATGGGTGTGCCTTCTTTGAAGGTTGGGTGTCAGGCTGGCAACCCGGCACTGTAAAAATCCACTACCAATCATTAGCGGACTGGAGTTCCGCTGTGGCGACCCCTAACCGGGAAAAGCCGAAAGACATTATTGTAGTCAATGACAATTTTTCTGCTATATTTTTAATATATACATTTTGTTATTTTATACTTTTCCTTGATTTGAGGAGCTTGATAATGAACACCTAGCATATGAATAAAATGATATTGACTAGAATTATTATAGTAGTAATCAAGAAAAGAAACAAAACCCAAGGCAACAGGACCCGAATCTCAAAATGATATAGTCGCTAAACCAATAGGTTAAAACAGCTCCTTTATTAGCATGAATCAAAACCAAACAATAAATCCACCAAGTGCTTTCGCTCGGTTATTACCGAGCTTCTTCAGAGTTAAAATACATTATAAGGCAATTGGCCTTTTAAATATAGATTGCAAGGTCACATGGCTACCCTTGTCCCGTTAAAATACCACCCTTGATCAGATTTTAAGAATGTAGTGCATAAAATGTTTCATTAAAAAGTTGTGAACTCTCAATCTACAAACCAAACTCGAAGTATGAACCAGCCAGGTAATAACTTGTGAAATACATACTATGTTAAATTCATATAAAAAAGTAGGTTTATGAGTTGGTATACACATAACATGAATGAGTAAATAAATAGATAAATAAATAAATGTATATAAATAAATATATGTATAAATAAGTAAATATATAAATATATATGAATATATAAATATATAAATAAATATATAAATATGTGTGTAAACATGTAAGCAATCCACCTCTTTGCAAAGTATAAGTAAACCTACCTACCATGAACAAAAACATTAAATAACAAAATCCTGTTGTAAATTGATTTATAGTCATGCTCTCCTTAATTTAAGCACACTGTTAATGTTCAAAGCTTCATTCATTGCAGGGGGTCTACCTGCGTCCAATCTTAGCTGCCAAAACAGTTCCCGATATTCCAATCTGGCTTCCCAGTTACCCCCTCATGGGTCAGGTGTCACTTGTTCCAGAATCATAAACTTAAGTTGCATCTTCTCACATGTCTGAGAGTGCTTAAAAAAGGCATTAGTTTCTTTACCTTTACTGATGTCATATTGGTATTCATACACTCTTTTCCTAAAGTGTCTTTTCGTCTTACCTATATAAAAACTGTGGCAATGTGTACAAACACCCAATACACCACTCCTTTAGTGCCACAGTTAAAATATTTGTTGATCTTATATTTATTTATTTTATTTTACAGAGATGGATTGGATTAACATAATTACAGGAGCAAAGCCAGTGATTTTGGAAATGCACGCATTATTATATATTTGAATTTCCTAGAAGGGATGTAAATAACATCCTGATTCAGCATAAAGGCACATTGATTACAAGAACCACACTTATATGTGCCTGTCTTCTTTCTAGTGGGTTCCTTGTTGGTAACCTTGTTCTTCTCAAAAAGTTCTTTTAAGTTCATCCCTCTTTTCCTAACAAAACTCGGTACCTGGGGGATGAATTGTTTTATATCATCATTTATTGATATTATGGGCCAATATTTCAAAATGGCCTGTTCTATTGTTTGGGAATTGGAAGAGTATGTAAATGCAAAACTGTTCCTGTGTTTAAAAATGTTATTGTTTACTGTCTGTTCTGAGCTAACTATCCCAGTTCCCAACAAAGGATAATAGCTGGATCCTCTTTTCTCAATAACTTCTTTGGTCAGCTCCTCTATTAATTTGACCGGGTATCCCTTTTCCTTAAACAAAACACAAAGTGTGTTGACCTCTTCCATAAAATAGTCTAAGGTACTACACATCCTTGAGGCCCTAATCAACTGGCCCTTGACTATCCCCTTTTTTTGATAGAAGGGGTGTCCACTGTCAAAATGGAGGTAGGCATTGGAAAAGGTGGTCTTTCTAAAAAGTTTGGATTGGAAACAACTGTTAACGTAATCTTTAATTAAGGTAACATCCAAATAATGCAGAGTATCTTGATCAATGTTGTGAGTAAACCTTAAAAACTCAGTGCTGTCATTAATATGTTCTAAGAACCTACTCAAATCATGTAAGGAACCGTTCCATAATAGGCAGATGTCATCCAAATATCTAGTGTAGTGTGTGATAAACTCCTTCCATGGTGTGTTGAATACAAACTGCTGCTCCCAATAATAAAGTACACAGTTTGTCTACAGTGAGGCACAACATGCTCCCATTGCGATGCCTTTCTTTTGGCGGTAAAATTACCCATTAAAATAGATGAAGTTATTCTATAGAACTGTGTCCATTAATTCTACCACCAAATTGATGACCCTACTACTCAACGTGGCATCGACTGTGAGCACTTGCCTAAACCATTCAAGTCCTACCATGTGCGGAATGCTCGGGAACAAATCAATAATATCAATGGTTACCATGAGGAGTTTTGGAGAAAACATCTGCCGATTAATGACCCTTAAAAAATGCCAAGAGTCTTTGCAAATATGCACAATTGGGGCTAAAACTCTTTTAGTTATGTGATCTATAAATTTTGCCAAAGGCTCTGTGATGCTGCCTGCCCCCGAGACAATGGGCCTAAATCTAAGAGGGTCCAAACATTTATGGGTTTTCGGAATACCAAACATTGTAGGTACTTTTGGTTTCACAACATGAAAATAATTGTATAACTGCTCGTTAATAGTACCTTGCAAGAGGTGATCGTACAAATAATAACTTATTTTGGAGTAAGCTAAATTGATTTCATTACGAGACACCAATTCATATTGTTCTACGTCTTGTAACATCCCCTGTAAACTAAAATCGTAATCCATTTGATACATCAACACAACACCCCCACCCTTATCAGGTTTCATCACCCGACAATTTTCCTGTTTTAGGTTGTCAATCAACTGAAATTCTTCGTAACTAAGATTCAAAGGGTGTAAATCTCTCTTTTCTTTGCCAGTCCTTCTAATGTCGTTCTCCACCATTTCCTCAAAAATCTTAAGATGCGGGTGTGTAGGGGGGTTAAAAGTGCTGGTTCTAGTTAAATCCGAGTTAAGACTGGGTTGACCTTTAAAGAATATCGAAAGGTTCAGTTGTCTGATGAACAACTTAAGGTCTATCAAAGTATTAGTAATATTGGAAGGGCCAGATGGAACAAAATTAAAACCTTTTGAAAACAAAACAAAATGTTCATCTGTGAGCCCTAAATCAGTAAGGTTAAAATTGTAAAATTGTTTCTCCTAAAAATAACTTGTTTAGATAGGGCCTCTTCTATTACTAGTGGTGTAACTGGGTCTACCAATTCTATCTCTGTGTGTAGTTCCACCCTGGATTTTGACGTCTCGACCCTCGCATCCCCCTGTTGGGGGGGATGTTGAAAATCCTGGTAGGACTGTTTCCTACCCCTTTCAGCAATTCTTTCACTCCTTCTGAGTGGTTCATTATCCACTCTAACTACCTTATTGTTATGCTCCAACACATTCTCCCATTCCACAAAAACTGTATCATTACTGTTTTTCCATCCACCATTTCTGTGGATGGGGTAAGCTAATCCCTCTTGATATTCATGTAGATCCCTGTCAAGCTTTTTAATTTTTCTATTTAAAACCTTCAGACAATGTTCATCAACCTCATGAAACACATTATCATAATTCCTTTTGACACTACCAAAATTCACATCATTAATAACACTTTGATTAAGAGTGGTCAGATCTTTCAATAAAACTTCAGCTTTGTTTCGATATTCAACAACCATTAATTTTAACATTTCTAACCCAGCGTTGTTAAAAATGTCACATAATTTATCATATAACTCAGTTCCTTGGTACACACAATTAGGAAATTTGAATAGACGAAGCCCTTTGGGCACTCTATTCACCTGAATGCATTCATTTAAGTAATCTATTTCTAGTTGATTGTTCTTGAATGCGTATAATTTGTCTCTAAAATGATTAAAATTGTTCTCAATGTTCCTGTTAAAATTTGAGTCCACAGTACCTTGCTGAAAGTAAAACTGTTTTTCAGTCCATGCGCCAAAATTAAAAACCTTGTTGGTGTCTCTGGAGTTGTCATCCCTTCTCGGTTTGCTAACAGCACCGGCCTTAGTGAAAGACGTAATAGGCTGAATGTTCTCCTGCGACTGAACACCAAGCCCAACGTCATCAGCTCTGCAGCTCGTGGCTAACCCAGAAGAAGGGAAAATTCTGTTAGATTTATCAGAGGGCTGTAGCTGGTTGCTAAGCAACCTAGCGCTTTGCTCTTTCAATTGTTTAGAAAGTTCAGTTAACAAATTCATAGCCTGTGTGAATTCAGCATGGGTTACCGGTGCATTGTCCGGATCTTCCCTCAATACAGCAGGGGTCTCAAGAAAGTTAGTAGTATTCGTTCCTTCAGCCATGGATGTAACGAGCTCGGAATATCAAACGTAACCAAACACAAAACCAAGAAGAGAAACAAAATCCAAGGCAACAGGACCCGAATCTCAAAATGATATAGTCGCTAAACCAGTAGGTTAAAACAGCTCCTTTATTAACACGAATCAAAGCCAAACAATAAATCCACCAAGCGCTTTCGCTCGGTTATTACCAAGCTTCTTCAGAGTTAAAATACATTATAAGGCAATTGGCCTTTTAAATAATGATTGCAAGGTCACATGGCTACCCTCGTCCCGTTAAAATACCACCCTTGATCAGATTTTAAGAATGTAGTGCATAAAATGCTTCATTAAAAAGTTGTGAACTCTCAATCTACAAACCAAACCCGAAATATGAACCAGCCAGGTAATAACTTGTGAAATACATACTATGTTAAATTCATATAAAAAAGTAGGTTTATGAGTTGGTATACACATAACATGAATGAGTAAATAAATAGATAAATAAATAAATGTATATAAATAAATATATCAAAGTAATTATAAATAAATATATGTATAAATAAGTAAATATATAAATATATATGAATATATAAATAAATATATAAATATGTGTGTAAACATGTAAGCAATCCATCTCTTTGCAAAGTATAAGTAAACCTACCTACCATGAACAAAAAACATTAAATAACAAAATCCTGTTGTAAATTGATTTATAGTCGTGCTCTAGTAGTAATCTAATAGTAGTAATCAACATGAAGAACTTCAAAATGCTGCCTCTCTCCCCAGAAATCAATTTATTTAACCATGTCCTTTGAGAGCTATCAGCTTCTTTTGCATGAGACAGTTTAGCAACTTTTATTGCAGTATCTCTAAGTAATTGAATGGCATTCAAGTTGTCAGGAATAGACAAACAGCACTCTGTTTTGATGAGCACACATGTACTACCCTTCGAAGCTAAGGTAAATTTGAGTACCATTCAATTCTGAACCACCACACTATGCATGGCAGTCATTTCAGCTGTCATTTTGATTTATTCATTCAAAAGTAGTCTTGCTTAATATTTCTAATAGTTTAAACAGCTTTCTAAACTCCCAAATTGGCTTTACTGCTCCATAAGCAGGTAGAGTTCCTGCTCTTGAAATAGCACCATCATCCAGGTCCATGTGTGCCAGTCCTTTAAAACATGCAGTCTTTTCTACTGCGTGATGGTAAACCCAAGAAGTGTCAGTTTTAACAACTAGATTTTTAATGACCTTTGCTTCCATATTTTGGTGAGCATTGCAAATTTTTTCCACTAGGTAAAGTATCTGTATGTCAGACAGCTGGTATTGCATGGTCTATGTAACAACAACCCAGTTAGCCTATTGGTAACCAGGAATAAATGTGATCTCTACAGATATAATAAAACTCATGTAATGCTGCCATACCATACCCTGTAACTCCATCATATATTTTTGAGTGAAAGTGCAGTTACTCCAACTGACATAAAGTGACTCATGTTTAATGTAACAGGCATGTTCCTTTACTTTTAACTGAAGTGGGACTAGTTTAAAGGGGTTAGGATTGTACAACAAATAATGCTTATCTTTCTGATTTGTTGTCAAAATTATTGTACCAAATGCTGCTCCATTTTCTACCTCAGTTATTGGTATTGGAAACCATGGAATACCCTAATCATGTGTAGTTGGTATATGTGCACATACCCATTAGTTACTGACATCCATGTTTTTTGCCTAAGTATACAATGCAGCAGAGAAAGTATTAAACTTAGGATGACAGTCTGGTGTTTTAAGCTTAATCTTAACTAAACATATTTCTCTGATTTTATGCAAACATTAATCTCTGATAAAAAATATTCAGTACTTACAATTCAAATGGCTCCAGACAAAAGGAGAAAATGCAGTAAAATGATGATTAATACCATGATAGAAAGTCTGATAGCAAACCCATACAAATATTAAGCAGGCTCGGACTGGAGGGGCTTTCAAAGATTGGCGGGCACTAATTATAAACTTTTTTTGTAGTTGTGCCATCGAGTCCCCCAAAAAATCCATCCTGAACTCCAAAATGGTTGCTGCACTTGGTTACTTTGAATCATTGTCCAGATCACAGGCCAGTTTTCACTCAGTGTCCATTGCTGAAGATGTTGCCAAATCATTAAGCCTCACTTCTGATTGTGTTGTTGACAATAATGTTGACATAGAAGAAGAAGAAGAAGAAGAAGAAGAAGAAGAAGAAGAATCACAATGCCTTATCTCCAACCATGATGATGATGTTGCTGACTCAATAGGCCTCCCTTCTGGAGTCATTTTTTCCTGTTTTTTCTTCTGGTGCAGAATGCAATTGGCTCATCATCAGTGAAAGGAATGTAACTGATGGCATTTCATAGATATCAATCACAAAGGCAAGCCTTCTTGATATGCAATACATGTATCTAAGTGGACAATTCCTCAATCTGATGATGGTAGCAGTTGAAAGTAAAACCAGGAAGGGTAATTTCCATCTTGGATGAAGTGAATGCTTCTTGGTGAAGGCTCACATAAAAACAGGCCCTGGTAGTATGTTATTTTGAGAGGCTGAGTTTGATTGCTGCTGGGGTGTAATCACTTTAAGCTATAGGTGCTGCAGAACAGAGAAGTGATGCTTGCAATAAAGAAAAACAGATTCAACATTTTGAAAATCCAGATTTTTGGGCAATAGTGTGGTAGGCATTTCATAGGTCTTTCCATGAGAATTTCATGTGGGGAGTACTTCCTAGTACTACTAACTGCACTACATACACAAATACTATAAGGAATGCCTCTGGCCATGTGAGCCCAGTTTCTTCACAACATTTAGCAAGTCAAGTTTTGATAGTTGGATTAGCTCTTTCAACAGTTCCTGAAGCTTGAGGTATGTGTGGTCCGTGATACTGCATGTCAACTTTTAAGACTTCACATATCTGTTGCACAAACTGAATTGTAAAATAAGTTCCTCTGTTGAATATGCCAAGGACTACCAAATCTGTGAATCAGTTCTAACAGTAACTTTTTGGTGACAGTAGTCACATCATTTTTAGCACAAGGTTAAGCTCCAACTCACCCAGAAAACACAGCAACAATTACCAAAACATATTTGAGTTTGTATGATTGTGGAAGTTCAAAGAAATCCCACTATACACAACAAAAAAGGTCCCAGTGGCTTTTTCAAAGACTGTGTAGCACCAGGAACCGTTTTTGACACACTGTATTCTAGACATGTAATACAGCTGTTAACAAAATGCTGAATGACTTCCGAAATGTAAGGAGCATACCAGTCAGTCAAAATTTGTCTTATTAATGCATTTTTTTCCCAAATGAAAGTGCAAATGAAAAGTTCAAACCAAATGATTTAGAAGAGTGTGGTGCTAACTGCCTCCCATCTGTATGGTGCCACACTGAATCTGGAGAGCAGATGCAGGCATCACAAATTTACCTTAGTCTTTCAGAGTTATGAACCTAATTATTTAAAGGACCACAGCTCCTGTAAAGAAACAGGTACATTAGTTTCCTGCATTTGCTACAAAAATGAAGTCTGAACATTATAAGACAATACAGATTGTCTAGCTGCCATATCTGCAAAACAGTTTCTCTTTGAAATATAAGAAGCATCAGTCTTATGTGTGGCATAAAAGTGCATTTAATAGTTCATGAACAAAAACAGAGTTTGTAATAACAGTTCCTGTTAATGAGATACCCTCTTACTCTCTAAAGTGTCAAAAAGCATGAACTACCCCATAAGCATAATGGGAATCTGTGAAAAGGACTTTGCTAATTTATATACTTCAGTAATGTCTACAAATTTGGCTATTTCCATTTAACTGCCCTGTCAACAGAATTGTATCGTATTTACCCATGGAAAATGCTGCTACTAATGTACTGTCCTCTCTTGGAATACAGGATCCATTGATAAACAGAAGTAATTTCAAATTTGGTAATGGGACACCTTTTAACTGTGATATTTGAAAACACGATCATGGTTCTCCTTTGTCTGCTGTAGGAATCAAAGAAGCAGGGTAAAGAGCCAGACATCTAATAATTTGCAAAGAGTTGTTAAGCAAAGATAGTTCATATTTAGGCAGTTGGGTAGCAGATAAATATTACATTTTAGCTTTTAGTAATAACACTTCTACAGAATGAGGAACTGCAACTAAAGTAATTAATTAAATAATTGAATGTCTTCTGTTGCTCAAGTCACTACTCATTGTATACAGTGTGTGTATGTCTCTGCTCATACTTCCTCGAGGGCTATGGCCAGTGATACTGTTTTGAGGGGGTTTGCATGACTGTATTCTGTGAACCTCCCAGATGATGTTAAACCATGAGATTTTAAATTCTCCTTTGTATAGAGAGATTTAGTTTTTGGCCCCTCTGCTGCAAAGGTGATCAAAAAGTGTGATAAGAGGGGTGAGCTTGAAAAAGGGAATCTCTAAGGTTTTTCAGCCCTCCTCTTTCATATTTTCCAAGGGATTGTCTAACTCCTCAACCAATTTTGGTAAGAAACAAAATAAACAGTCTTAAAATGCAGGTATACAGATGTTTAAGAATAAATGGCAAGGGGGTTCCAGGAAGAATTCTGCAAACTCCCAAAACCAATGACAGTCCAATAAGTCAGAATGACTGTTTAAGATACTTTGCCCCCCCCCCCACCCCCAAGCAGCCCAGTTTTTCTTATATAAAGTCTGAATATCCACTTTTTTCTTTGGCAACAGATAGTTTCAGACAAATGGTTTCTGAAAATCATTCATCAAGGTTAAAGATGGCAATGGTAGGAAATTCTTCCTTTCCAGAGGGTAATCCCTCATCCAACAGAACAGACTCCTTTGTTTCTTCCTCTCCTTCATCACATGCTGTCACAGGGTGCGATAGAACCAGGTCCCCCTTCCCAGGTAGGAAAGGAGCTTTATTCAAGGATGTTTTTAGTACCAAAGAAAAAAAGAATGCTTGGAGAACAGTTCTGCATCTTTCTTTCCTAAACCTATTTGTGATGGTGCCCATATTCAAAATTATTATGCTTCACAACCTGCTACCCCTTCTTCCTCATTCAAGTTTGCTGGTAACACTAGATTTAAAAGATGCTTATCATCACATTCTTATTCATTCAGACTTTAGGTGTTTTTTTAAGGTTTTGTGTGTCTGGATCACATTATCAGTTTTCTGCCTTACCCTTTGGACTATCCACTGCACCAAGAGTATTCACAAAGGGTCTATCTCCAGTTATAGCTCATTGCAGGCTACAGAGTGTCTACATTTTCCGTATCTAAATAACTTTCTTTACAAAGTATTTTTCAAAGTGTCAGGAATCTCTTTGTTAGATGAGAGATCTCTTACTCAAGCTGGGATTCCAAGAGACCATTCAAAAGTCTTTCTTGACTCATTCTCACAAGATTGTGTCTCTGAGATGTCAACTAGACACCACAGTTTAAAGAGCTTTTTTTCCACAGTAAAAATAGATAAAAAAGATCTATATCACAAATACCTTGGATTTTGCTTAGGAAACAGTTTCTGGGGGATAAAAGTGCAAAATGTGTAGTACACCAAGGACAGATGTAAGTACATTAATATAAAATATATGTTTACCTTTCTTAAGGCAGTCAACTCTCTAAATCATCTTTGGTCCCTGGGATCTCTTCAAGTTGTAATAGACAATACCACAGTCATGTTTTACATCAACAAGTAAAGGGGAACCAGGTCTTACCCCCTCTGCAGACTAGGCATGTTAGCTTGGGATATAGCTTCATAGCACAGTCATGCTCTACTGTTATCCTACATTCTGTCAGATCAAAATTGTGTGGCAAGGATAGAGCAGGATAAGAGCAGACCCTCATGAATAGAAACTACATTAGGGTGTTTTCCAAGAGTTGATCCATCTGTAGGGAGTTGATCAAGAAGACCTCTTTGCCTCCTCTCTGAACAATCAGCTGGCAAGATTCTGCTCCAGGACTCCATGCAAGAAGGCCTGGAAGACAGATGTTTTTTTTTTCCTTAGAATTTTCCTAAATGCTCTATTTCCACCCTTTCCACTAATATCCAAGGTACTTCTGAAGATTCAGGAGGAATTGCCAAGATCGTTGTAGTGACTCCATTCTGGCCCAGGCAATCACGGTTCTCCGTTCTTTTGGAAATGGCCAGTGCCAGTTACCACAAGCTTCCTCATAGACTAGATCTACTCACACAGCAAAAGGGGTATTTGAAGCACACTGACACCAATCAACCTCAAATGACTGCTAGTATGATCGGGTCTTAATTCTTTTTAGGAACCTGTTTACTGCAGATGTGCAGCAGGTAATAATGGAGGCAAGAAACCCTGCTTTTAGAAAATTATATATTAGCAAGAATAATCTACCAACAGTTGGTGCCAACAACGTAACCAGCACCCATTCAGGGCTAGTTATTCTCTGGTTTTACAATATTTGTGTGAGTTACTATCCTACAGCCTTTCTTACTCCAGTAGCAAGATTTATTTTTTGGCTATTTCAGCATGTCTGCCCAGGGATCCTACTCTTTCAGTATGTTCTCATGTCAAAATGCTTTTGAAAGCATTTTTGCATAAGAGGCTTTCAAGAAAACTGGTGACCCCTCCTTGGGATTTAATTTTGTGTTAGGGAAGCCAGCACTTGACCCCTTTGAACCAGCTAACCTCGCTGACTTGATGTTCTTAACATGGAAAACAGTTTTACTGATTGCTCTGACTTCTACAAGAAGTACATCTGAGTTGAAAGCTCATATTGTGAGTCAACCCTATCGAATTCTTTTATGCCTAAAGTGGTCTCTGAGTTTACTTTAAGCCAAAATATCCATCTTGCCATTTTCTTTCCTGAATTGAAAAATGAGAGAGAAAGGATACTCCATACCTTGCATGTCCACAGACAACTCAGGTACTGTCTTGATAGAACTAAGCTTGTTCATTTCATGCGAAAGTAAGAAGGGCAACATGTGCCAAAAAAAGAATATTTCCAAGTAGTTGTCTAAGACTATTACCTTTGGCATACTCATGACAACAAAATTATTCCATGCAGGGTCAAGGACCACTCTACCAGAGCCATGACTTTTTTTATAGCTTTTTAGAAAAGTTGGATTCTAGAAGTATTCTAGAAGCAGCAACTTGGTCCTCTGCGCATACTTTTTGCAAAGCTTTGTAAGCTTGATTCCTATTCTAGGTCTAGATCAGGCTTTGCTTGGACCATTCTCCAGGGCCTTCAGACCATTCCCTTTCAACCTCCCAAATGTAGAAACTAGGGTAATCTACTAATATAGCTAAGGTTACAGCAGTGATCAGAATGATGAACACAATGCAGCTGTGTAAGTGAGCTTCAAAATGATGAACATAATACAGCTGTGTAAATGAACTTACAATAACAGCAGATTTTCTAATGATCACTGCTGCAGTAGTTGCTTTTGGCATCCTCTTTTTTTGTTTTTTGATTATGCCAGGGAATGTGCGTGTGTGTGTGTGTGTGTGTGTGTGTGTGTGTGTGTGTGTGTGTGTGTGTGTGTGTGTGTGTGTGTGTATGTATGTGTGTGTGTGTGTGTGTGTGTGTGTGTGTCTGTCTCGCTATCTCTATATATATATAAAGTACATCCCAGATATATCCTCTCAGAGCTCAGCCTTCCTCTCTCAGATGGTATGAAAGCTCTTAAAGGCTTAGTTTTCAAACTTGTCTTTTTAGGCATCTCAGCTCAAGCTGGGTCACAGTTTGAGCTCATGGAAAGTGGCCTGAAGCTTTGGAAGCTGCTTGGCTGTTATAGCCTTGGCAGGATATAACCCATATAGCTAAGGCTCCTGCAGGAGTTCTTTTAAACATCTACTGTTATGGTAAGTTTACTTACAGAACTGTACTTTTCTCCCACATGTTCAATGGACCTTGTAAACCAATGTGTATGCAATGAACTATTTTGGACCGTCATTATTAACCTTTCATCATTTGGTTTCAATTCACCTCTCCTTAACCATTCCTTTGTCAAATCTTGGTCAGCATGAGGTTGTTCCAGGAGAACTTATCACTATATTTGCGGATTTTCTTTTTTTTTCTTCTTCTTATCTGATCCTTTTTCTTATAGTTTTTTTTTTTTTTTTTTGGCATAATCAGTTGCTATCTGATTTTTGCCTACTTCTTATTTGATTTCCATTTCCACTCCTCAGATTTTTTTGTAGTCTATTTACATCGTACTTAGATTCTTTCCCTTTTCACAACTCTCTATTATGGCTTTATTTAGCAACAAATGATCATTTGTTCCATATGATTTTCTTTTGTATCCTTTCTGCTCTGTTAGCATAATTGATTTATTTTATCTAAATGACTATAAACTTTGTGTGAAAGGAAAGATAAGATGCCAGGTATTCTGAACATATACTTGGGGGTGGGGTGGGGATGGCAGTGCGGATAATACTGAAGACTGAAGGTAGGACTGCTGTACTAGTGGATTATAAAGGATTTGTTGTTTTTGAGAACCTATAATGTGGCCACACGTACTGTGTGGTTGTATATTGCCCCTAGATAAGTCTGGTGCAGAGAGGGTAAGGAGTTACAGATGGGGAAAACTAGGGTGACTCTTAAATGAGAGATTAAACAATATTGTTAGAACATCAGTAATATGTCACTAAGAGATGATTAATAGACTGGGTTACTTCACTGAGATGGTGTATATTTCAGTGATATTGGAAAAGATATCTGTAGTCACATAAGTAATGAGGGAGCATTTGGAGGACCATAGCAAACAGCCTATCAAACAGCAGGAAATAAATTGTCTAGGAATTTTCAGGTTGAGAGGGCAAGAAACCTGCCAAGAATATGGCTGACAAGTTTACAGTCAGTCAGTAAATGGCCTGGGAGTGGGATGTGCCACCAGGAACATAGTCATATGTTTGGAAAATGTCTGGCAGGCTTGAGCCAGGCATGGGACTGAGCTGAATGGAAAAGCTTAGCTAGAAGGAAGATAGGGCTTAAAAGAAGTTGTCTTGGTCAAAGCCTAACCAAATCAAAGGCAGAGGTTAAAGGAAGCTGTCTTGATTAAAGCCTAATCAGATGAAAGGCAGGGCCATCTTGCAAGTGATGGCTTGCAAGAGGCTTAAAAGACAAACACAGGGATAAAAATGAAAAGATTGATCACCTAAATACAGAAGCTATGGGTTTTATAGAGGCGACAAAACAGACGTTCTATATTTATGAGACTGGGATGAATAAATAAATAAATAAATAACTAAATGATTTTCATGGAAGGTTTAAGATATACTGAGTAAACTGTTAAACTTGATATGGTCATTATTTGAAAGGCTGATGTTGTTGACAACAAAGGAAGAATTTGTGAAGCAAGATCGATTTTTGGATACCCTCCCCTTGTTAGCATTGGAAAAAGTAAAATTTACATGTCTGCCAATACCCCTGGGACAAGGTTAGTGCTTGCCTGTATAAACGTTCAAGGTGGTATGGCCAGGTGCTGGGATAGTTAGATAAAAGAAAGTGTAGCATAACAGTGCCAAACAAATAGCCCACAGGTCTTATAATGACCTAAAACTATTAATGATTGATGTCTCTTTTGGCAGCCTTCGAATACAGCCAGCAATGTTGGAGACTACAGAGACCAACATAAGTGACAAAGTACAAGAAATCAACAACCTAGGATATCTCTTGCAGCACAGCATTGGATTTTCAGGGAGTGGAACCATTTAATAAGTGGTCTTCACACTGGAATGCCCACTAACAGAATAGTTATGTGTTTGGAACAGGGAACAGGCCAGGAAGGTAAAGTTTAACCAGACATAAGCTGGGGAGTGAATAAAGCTGTTGCTGTTAAAACCCTAACTAGAAGGCAGACAGATCCTAACATAGGCTGTTTCATGGGCTGGTTGACAGTAGGCTTAAGCAGTATATACTTGCGCAGAACTGAAAAGGCTTATCATTTAAATACAGAAGGTAACACTAAAGAAATGGTTTGGACATATGCAACTTGAATAAATGAATACTGGTCTTGAAAGGTATAAGACATAATCAGTGTTCATCATAAGCTGGTGTCTTTCCTGAAAAATTGATGGGGTATATATATATATATATATATATATATATATATATATATATATATATATATGTATATATATATATATATATATATATATGTATAGTTTACTATCAGAACATTGAATGGCAGTTACTTGAACTTTGAAACTTGAATAATTGTTTTCATAGTTTTGCAATGCCGATTTGTTAAATGTTGAAGCTATATTAGTGAATGTTAGTGTTCATTCAATAATATAGGTTCAACAGTCTGAGTGGAGATTGCACTAAAGTGTTGATCGGAAAATTTACCCTCTTCCTCACTGTAGTGAGATATCGGAGTTGGTATGTATATAATAAGCAGGGGGTGTGGGGGGCACAGGGGGACAGAAGCTGTTTGAAATTTGCTGTTAGGATGTGGTTACTATGGTAACATGCATGCTAATAGCATGAGGTGTGACGTCACCTGGTTTTTCGAATTACGTCGGATTTGAAATTTGGAAATCCAGACGTCTACATTGTAAGTTCGACATTTGCTGAATTTTGACATTATTTTTCATTGAAACAGTCACTTGCTGGGTGTGTTTCAACATTTTGATAGTAAACCTACATATATATATATATATATATATATATATATATATATATATATATATATATATATCTATAGGTATAATCTGAATAGCATACAATCAACAGCGGAAATACCAACATGAAAATATTTAAACACAAAACATTGAAAAAAAAGCTGACCACATCCAAAAAACAATGTTTTTGCGGGGGGGGGGGGCAAGCGCCCTTACACCCTCCCCACACCCCTTGCTAATAATATATATGAACTCTAATGTCACACAACAGAGGAAAGGGCACCTTCACCTTTCCTAGTATAATTTTGATTTTGTTGATGTTTTGTGTTTAGATATTTTTGCTGTCGATATTATGTTGTTTAGATTATTTTAAGTACACCTATATAGATATATACAGTATATGCATGTGTGCATTCGTGTATGTATATGTATATCTATGTGTGTTTTCGGTACATACACGTGTATACACATGCGCGTGTATGTATAATGCATATGTATATTTGGAGTCTGTTCATCCTGTAAGTGTCTATATAGGTTTGCCAGGTGCACATTTTTCTGCTGCAGGTGACTTGATCTATAAAATGTTCCATAGATCTGCATACTGTATGTGACTATATTTATCTGCATTCATCAATGAGCTGAAAACTTGTCCAGGATGAGTTTCTCTCTACCTTGTGTCCACTGAATTAAATGCCAAAATAGACTCCAGCTCCCTTGTGACCCCAGGTTCGTACTCAGAAAATTAATACCTGTCTATCTTTTTAGCTATTTATCTATAGCATGTGTGCGGAGATAGGAAACTATTTGAAATGTCAGGGCCTAGTCCAGAAATGCGGAGACTGAATAGCCGAAAGATTGGACTTACATATACTAAGTCCAGTATGCCAATTCTCAGAATAGTCCCTTTTCTCTCAGGTATGGCAATCTCAGAGTTGGTATATATAAGTTCAGTGGGTGTGGGGGCTTTCCCCTCACATGGGGTGTGGGTGCAGGAGAGATTGCCCCTTAAAACAAGAAGCTTAAAGGAGAAGAATGATTTTCAATATTTGCTCTTTTCCTGTGTTTTTTTTTCAGTTGTTTGGCACTCAGTATTTCGAGTGCCAACATTTCATTAGAGAGCCGTGGGGATCTGGTATTTATTACTTTAAATATCTTCTACTCTAGAGTTAGAGAACAAGTCATAAACCAAGTCATCTAATCCTGTAATACAAGGTATTTAATATATCACACAGACCAGACACCCCTACATATACAGTGCCCATTTTCAGCGGAGGTGAATACTCATGGATCACACTTTTAGAAGCTGATTGTTTTCCAGGTTTAAATACAGCAGTAAGCATTAAACCTATTTAAAAAGAAGACAGTAAACTTTGGAATAACATCTTGTGTGGATGGGTCTTAGTTAAATGTTTTGCCTATTTTATGGCTATACTGACTTTCAGTAACATTTTACCTGTATATATGTCTTTAAACTGAAGTGTTTAACAGACTTGTGTCATTTGACTAGTCTTATCGTTTGAATTTACTATTTAAATGAAGGCATTTGATCTCTTTTTTTTACACACCGATGAAGGGCTGGTCCCAAAAGCTTTGTGATTCTTTTCCTATTTGGAATAAATGCTGCATTTTACCTCAACATTTCCAGGTTTTAGATTTTTTTACTGTCATTTTCAGGGGAGGCCCAGGGTGAAAACCTCCAAAGAATATACAATTAATTTTGAATACAAACACAAATATAAACGTCAAATACAGAGTCTGTGTCATGTTCAGAATTACAAAAGATTTTATAATGCAAAGATACAAGTAAAATTAAAACATAAAATGTGTAATCACATGGAATAGAGGGCGTTTTGACATTTCATAGACAGAAGCAATAGCACCATATTAAGTATAAATCAGTCATGAGATTTCAGGTGGGTGTAATGTTTGGTTTTATTGACCAGATCACATAGATATGTTTATAATAATATAAACCAAAAACTCTTACTTTGAATTGGGATGAGTGGAATAAGAGTAAACTTTTAAATAAAAGAGAAAGAGGATGAAGAAAAGCTGCAGTTCAGTTCATAGAAAAATATAGTGTGAGAGTAAAGAATAAGGAAAGGAGGGTAGTATGGTAAGATGGGGGGAGAAGGATGTATGATAAAGGGTATTAGGGTGGAGAAGTAAGGGAGGAAAGAAGGAAAAATGTATGAGTTTAATTTAGTGTGCTGGGCAAAACCTAGATGATTAGCAGGTTGGGACATAAGTAGGTAGGAAGATTAGGAATTTAGCCTGGAGTAGAACATGAACAAAGCCAGTTGTTAGTCAGGTAGTCCTTAAGTGCTTTTTTGAAGTAAGTTAGTTTAACCATAGTTAAAATAGGCTGTGGGATAGCATTCCAGATTTTGGAAATATAGTTGGATTAAAGGGAGTCATCAGCACTGTTGTTGAAGAGATTTATTTGAAGAGTGGAGGACTCAGGTACAAGTATATGGCTGGAGCAGTTGACATGGTGCAGGGGATTTTGTTTGGTTGGTAAATCAATTTGTTGGTGCTAATGATTTGGATAAAAGTAAGGTAGTTGGATAGTTTTAACCAGTTTAGTTGTAAGGCTGAGCAATGGTGGGTTCGATCTGGAGAGTTTGTTGTGAACTTGGCTACTTTATTGTAACAAGCCTCCAGTTTTGCTAAATTAGTTTTGTTTAAGTTGGTGAAAACAAGGGAAGCGTATAGCAAGGTGGAGAGTAAATAGGTTCTAGATATTGCCTGTTTTGTAGTAGAAGTGAGGAAAGGTCTGATTCTGTAAAGGGAACCTAATTTTGTTTTTGTCTTTTTGATGGTTTGTGGTGTTTATCAAATTTCAGGTTATCAATAACTAGTGTGTGTGTGTGTGTGTGTGTGTGTGTGTGTGTGTGTGTGTGTGTGTGTGTATACAGATTTTTGCAGAATGTCCAGGTTTTTGCCTCATATATTTAGTCTGTTCCTCATAAAATTGTTTTCTGGATTTTTGTGGCAAACCATTGAGGACTGAATTCACTAAATAATGACAGGCATTTGAGAGTCAGACTTCATATCCTTCAGAAAATACATGATAACACAATACATTTTATGCTAGCAACTTTATAAGTTTATGAAAATATTTAAAATTATTCCAGTTTTGGAGGCTTTGTCCCTCCATTATTTCTTGTTTTGTCCAGATTTTTTGCACTAAGATGTTCAGAGGCATGTTCACATTGTCTTCACATTAATTGCCTATATTTCTGCTGTGTTTTGGGTAGTTTGCCCAGTTGTTTATGACTAGTGTATTGTGGGTGGGTTTGTATTATTTTAAGTTCTGGTTCTTTTTTTTTCTTTTCTTTTTTTTGTAGTGACTGCTCATTTTTTGATGCACTTTAGTAGTTTGTTGTTGTTATAGTTTACTTATGCTTTCTGAGTTTATTTGTATTTTGTTGAGAAAGTAGTTTCCCAGTAATACTGTTTTTTTTTTCCTGATTGGCTAATTGTGGTCAGTGTTTTATTATACTTTTTATTACTTTAATATTTTCATTCAAATATGGCAATTTCTTTTCAGGGTTTATTTAGGTGGCATTATTGTTTTTTGGGAGTTGGGTGTAAATTTGGAGTATGTCTTGTTTCAAGTTACTGTTTTCTTTACAATGAAATGAATGAGAAGTGCAGTCCTTGTTTTACTTTATTTTTATTTTATTTTACTTTTTTTAAGTAAGTGTAGATTTGGGCCTTGAATCAGTTGTTTTAGGAGATCTGAGGTGTTTTGAGGTTGTGTGTATGTCTGGATTTTGTTTGTGCAATATTTTAGTCTTTACTTCAGTTTTTAGTAATATAAAGATGGCATAGATGCTGGCACCTGAAAATGCCTGCCACACTCACTAATGTGGTATATTAATGCACCAAAGCATGCAAGTTCATAAAGCAGTTTTATTCTAAAGTCAAACAAATGTCAGTGGTTCAGTATATTCTCCAATACACAACTGCACCAAAGGAAATACATTTCTGTACTGGCAAGCAAAAGGGGAACCTATAGAAAATACCTTATTTATTTCCACATCTCAGAATCCCACAAATGAAAGGACACCGTTTCTCAAAGTCCAGTGATTACCTCCTGGACAGGAATTAATGACCACAACACATAACTTGTTCCAAGTAGCTCTCTTCTCTCTGGATTCCTTTGTAAGAAGATACTCAGTTTTCCTCAGGGTAACTCTACACCAATTCTTCTTACTGTAGCACAGCAAACAGAAATAATGCTTCAGGTACAACCCCCTCCCCCAGACCTGACATACCAACTTCACTCTGAAATAGAAGGGATACAGCCCTATTCTTATATACCTATTAATTACATAACTGGTTCTATTAATCAAAACAAGCAGAAATCCCCTCTAATACACAGTGGCATCTGGCTACTTAAATAACATTTCTATTTACAGCCTTTGCACACAATATTTACATCATGTTTAAAGCAATTGTTCCATTTATATTTATTTACATTACTTAACATCATTTTCAGATACCATTCAGACAAGAACTATGTTCATAGATTAGTACTAGGCTAACTGCCCTTGCAGGCCATTTTAAGCCAAGCTAATAGTCCCATGTAAGAATCAAATCCTGCGCCTTGTGTCTGTAAGGTAAACACCTTAACCATTATGCCAACCTCCCACATTTACATACACGCATACACACATACACACACACATGTAGGTATATATATATATATATATACATATATATATATATATATATATATACATATATATAATATATATATATATATATATATATATATACATATATGTGTGTGTGTGTGTGTGTGTGTGTGTGTATACCACATTTAATCTAAACCACCAAATGCTGACTGTGTTGACTGTATGGCTTGTCAGGACTTGCGATCTAATATCTATATTGTGGTTTATATGTGTCCCTCTTGTACTGTTCCATCTGCTAGATATAAGATGTAAACTCACTCTGTATATGCTGTACCTCATTATGTACTTGCCATCGTACTATTTTTTTCTATTGTATCTATGTTATTATGTGTTGTATGTGGAGCTTTTCTCCCCAGGTCTTTGCTGAAAATATGTATCTGCCCAGTCAGACTTTCCCGGTTAACAAATATAAAGTAAAATAAAATAAACTTTCAGATAGTTCTTTTGTTGTGAAACCAATTAGGTGTTCCCAAGTATATGATGCCAGTAAAACTATACCCCACAACCATTGTACTTGTGTGAGTGTCTGTGTGTTTGTGTGTGCATGTGTTGTGGGAAAAAGTTGAGTCTGAGAGACAGAAGATCTCATCTCAGTGAAATATAGCACATTTCTTTTGCTATACATCATGATTTATAATAGTGAAACCATATGAATTTTCTGAGATTTAATGCCAGCTGCTGGATATTACTAAGGCAGATTTTCTGTTGCGTTTTAAACATTTATTTATTTCTGTTATTTATAGATTCTACAAGAGATTGGCTCTCAGGAGAGGAATATTTCTGCTCTGAAACAAGCCATAAAGGACAAAGAGGCTCCCATGAAAGTTGCTCAGACTCGGCTTTACCAGAGAACCTTCCGGCCAAATGTTGAGCTCTGCAGAGACCCAGTACAATTCACGTAAGTTGATATGCATTCATATGGGTGAACAGTAAACTTGCAAATTTGCTGAGTAGATGGTCAGGGTCTACATAACATCGTCAAACTCACAGGAGTCCGAACGATGTAATATCGAACTGTGAAGTTCGAAACTCAAAAAGTACAAACACACAGAACAGTGATTATTTTCCCAGGGGGAAAAAAAATCACTGTTCCGGTACAAAAAAAAAAAAAAGCACGTATACTTTAAACTTAATCTAATGTAGGGGGCTTTGCCTCTCACACCCCCCAATGTGGGGGGCTGTGTCCCCCACACCCCCCTACTTAAATATACCAACTCCGAGATTGCACCACAGTGGAGGAAATAGCAAAGCTGCAAAAACAGCCCACCGATTTTTTCCCTGGGAAAAGAAATCGGTGTTCCATGGCTTCGCTATTTCCGTGTTTCGAACATTTGGGTTCGATATTACAAAGTTCGGACTCCTGTGAGTTTGACGTTGTAATATAGACCCGATGGTCACTGTGTAGTATTAAAACCTTAGGGGAAAAAGATTACTTCTTGCTGTTCTGTCAGCCTGAAGCATAAGCATTTTAGGCATCGGAGAAAACATGGTCAGCACTGGAAACTGACTGGAATGCTATGGGGAAGTGGTATTGTCATTCCATTGTAGTATGGCTGTTTTTCAAGATTGACAGTCCAGATTACATTAACAACTTACTTTCAGTGACTGCTTTTGGGGGGAGGGGGCAGGGATGGCCTTTGATCAGCTGATGCCCTATGCAAAAGTGCTACACAGCACCCCCTCACACCACCTGGTGTCCCCATAGTGCTACCTATGCCATCCCAATTACTTTTTTCTTTCTTTTTCTCACAGTTTGTCTTACTGTTCAGCTTTTCCTGTACTCATTCAACATATTTTAAAGAAACCATTTCTTTACTACAAAAAATAACAAATTAATACTGGAAAAAGTACCCTTGCTAGAGCAGTGCCCTACGCGGCCACCTAGTTGGCCTATGCCTAAGGCCGGCTATGTGGGTGGGACCATTGTCATTCTGTCATCCTTGTTCTCCTCCAGACAGGGTGTTTTAGCCCCCTTCACCCTTTACTTAATTATTATTATTATTATTATTATCATTATTATCATTATTATTATTATTATTATTATTATTATTACCTCACAGGCTATTTCTCTACTCTAATTTAGTATACCTGGTTTGAAAAAAGAAGCAGTTTGTACTCTTGTGATGTGCATGGTTGTACACATCATGGAATATTGTCATACAAACATTCATGGTTTACCAAACAAAGTAAGTGGGAATGGCAGCTTTCATTTGTGATGGATGAAACACACTGTGTAAGACATTTGTGATGACTGAAAGGAAAGGCCAAATGGAATTTTGGTGTTGACAACTGAGAGGAAGTGAGTGAGGGGTGTTTTGGTAAGTAGCTATAGCATATCATCAGATGTAGTAAAGAAGGGTTATGACTGGCTGATCAACAGATAAGAGACCCATAAGGCACTTTAACTACCAGTAGTTAAACTTAAGGTTCCAACATCTATGGTGCTTCTAAACTTGAGTAGAGCATTAGAATCTTAATGAGGAAAGGAATCTATCCCTTACCTAGTCAACAGAAACACTGATGTGGCAACAAGGGTAGAGTGGATTGGCCAGCAGTGAACATGTGACTGTGCATGTACCATATGTGCATTTAAAATGGAATATGTCACAAGTACCATCTGTGTATTAAAAATGGAACATGTCACAAGTACAGGAGGGGGCAAAGAACAGTGAAGCAAGCCAGTGGGACTGCATCAGGGAGAAACCAAAGGAGGAACATGGTTCTCTGTCTCTAGCCTTTGGGAAGGTGTGAGACACTTTCTTGGTGAGCTGTCTCCCATAGTGTTAATAACAGGTGATAGCTGTGCTTGGTGAACTCCTGGCAGATGTGTACATATAGACACACACACACACACACACACACACACACACACACACACACACACACACACACACACACACACACACACACACACACTTACTTCAAAGATACTGGAGGGGTTCTTTCTGAAGGCAGCAGGGAGACAATAATTTCCTTAAGGTTATCAGACAGATTCTGCAGGAGAAAAGGAGTTCTTAAATGCTAAGCCCCTCACCAGTGGCTAGCCACGTGATTTCATGTAGCAATAGTATTGCAAATTGAACTTGACCCATTTGCGTGCTTGTCTTAACCCTGAAGTAAGGAAAGTTAACTAAGTGGTTGTGGTATATGTAGACTTCAGTAAGGCCTTTGGCATCATACTTTTTAGTAACTGGCTGGCATGCATACTAATGGATATAGGAGATGAGCCCAAAAGCAGTGCAATGAATAGGTTACCGACTGAGGAAAAATGAAAAGTGACAACTGGGAGGGGTGAGGGAGTGAGGCTATCATAATAAATAAAGCCATTAAGTAGATGAGCAACAAATAGTTCAGTACTGGGATCAGTCAGAATACTGGTATTTATGTCAGGTGTAGGTTGATGACATCAGTATTAGTACTGTATTTTAAGTTGATGATGTCATGATAAAAATGAAGCAGACTTTCTCTAGCCAAAAATAATGTAGGTGGTTGTGTGGGACAAGAGGTGGTAAGCAAGATTTAATGTGAAAAATGGAAGGTTACACATCTTGATTACAGGAATACAGGGTAGATGTGCATATCTGGAAGAATGGTCAAAAGAAGGACATGAAGAAATGTGTTTTATGACTTTGGTCATAATCACCTGTAGGATAAATTATGTAACACACTGTGAAATGCCAGTAGTGAAGGCTGGCAGAATGTTTCAATGCATTCTAGGGAAGTGGATTCCAGAGATAGATCCTTTCATCATGCAAAGCATTGGAAGGCTTGATGATGAGTTCTGTGTGCAGCTCTGGCACCTTTCCGGTAGACAGATCAGGCTTTTAAAAAATATGCTATATAGTGTATCTAAAATGTTGAGGGGGAATGGGAGGGTGAAGGTATACAGAAAGACTCCTAGGCAGCTGAGCATCTATGCACCAGTAGACAGAAAAGAGAAGAGTATGTACAATATAATTAGGGTGCGTTGTATTGTCAAGGGTAAAGAGGAAGGTTAGAGCTGGAGAAAGAGAATGGGAGAAAGGGGCTATAAATGACAAAAAGAGACAGTTCACTGGGAATGAGTTATTAAAGTGCTATTTTATAGAAAGGATTATGCGGCCCAGGAACCTGTTACCAGAAGGAGTGTCACTCTGTATGCCTAAGGATGTGTTCAAGATGCCTGGAAGAGATAAAACAAGTGATGAGGTAGGGTAGATGAAGAGTATGTTATGTCAGGAAGCTTAAAGACCATGTTGAAGGGAACAAAACAGAATGTGGTGTCTACATTCCATTTCTCCCTTTAGCACATCATGACTGGGTTGTAGCGACTGCACTTAAGTGTGTTGGGATGATGTATCAGAGAGGTCAGAAGTCTTCTTTTCCAGCCCTTCAAGTGCCTTGGTTTGTACAGCATCAGAATTAAACCTTTGCAACAAGAGAAACTGTAGGATCACAAAAGCTTCATCATTGTGTTGCACTAAAATTAACAGAACATTAACCAGCCTCATATGCATTTTGTATGTGAACTCCCCATTATTTGCAGGCAAGTCCTCAATAAGGAACACAACAGCAACGGCACAATCCATGCAATTCTGATTTCAAATACTAGAGATAAACATGAGCACAGTGACATCCAACAGACTGATTATACACTATATATGGTTAAAATAGTTCAAAAATGCATAAAAATAAAAAAGTTTGCTCTATTGACATATTTGTGGTGCCAGACAGAAAACTTTGAACCCTTCTGATGCATTATAACATCACCCATGATTTTTTTCTATCCAAACATTTACAACTGACATGGTAGAATTTTTTCAACTGTTTTTTTTTTCACTTAACTGAAACAAGACAACAGCACCACTATGCCCCAGTTGCTGCTTAATCATGGAGAGATTGGAAAGGGTGTACTCTGGCTTAGAGAAAGAAGTCTATTATCTAATCTGTAGTTGTCTCTAAGTTAGGATTTGGCCTTTTCCATGTATTTGTGTGAGCGCTGGTCCTAACAGGGTCAACCATGCCCTCTGATTCTTGCCTTACATCACATTTTTTTAAAAACTGTAACAAGTAAAGGTGCACTATTTAAACAAAATGCAAGGTAAACAAAATGGGTCATTCAATGTTATATCTTGTTCATATTCATTATACTCTGTTAGAATTTGATAAGGATAAACTAATATCCTATGGTCATTGCAGTCAAATTATATGGATCTCTCATAGGCTGTAAAATAACCCTATTTGTTATTTTCAAAACACGGTCTTTTCTGTGGCTTTGTATTTTTTCTTGTCATGAAAATACATGTTATTGAATGCACACTAATTACACTTCTATACCAAAATTAATGTTTATATTTCTTAAATTGTTAATTATCAAATTACAGATTAGTAAGTGAAGTTGGAGAGATTTCAGACTCTGTCGAGTCCCTGCAGCGATCACTAAGTGAGGCTGAGCAGTCATTAAGGAATATGGAGGACACACGCATGACTCTGGAAAAAGAGATTGCCATCAAAACTAACAGCCTCTTTATTGATCAGGAAAAGTGTTTAACCCATCGTACAAGATACCCAACTGTCATTAAATTGTCAGGATATTAGTGGACATTGCTGGGTCCAGTGATAACATTTAAGAAAACCTAACAGGGATATGTTTGCATGTGGTGTATTCTTTACATTGTTTCCTGCTGTAGAGCACTGACATTGCTGCTGTTTGTAATGAGCCGTTGCTTTGCCCATTAGTAACTATAGCAGTATTTTTAATGACTCTTGAGTGTGCTAAAATCTTATCACTGCATTTGCACCCACTATCATGCTGTCTGTCGACACTTTGAAACATTTTTTCCTGGAAATCAGTTATTAAACAATTAGAGTTCCAAAAGAAAATGCTTATAAGAGGTTTTATTCATTTGTCTGTCTTTAGAAATCTTTCTTTATAGTACAAACCAGAACCATTTCCTACCTGGTGATTTAACTAAAGATTTTATTACTTTTATTGGGTCTAGTCTTTTTTTAATTGACAGCCCACTGGTTGACATTTAACTATTCAAGTTTTACTCATTGGAAAATATGCACTGGTTGATGGATGTACACTATTTGACAGAGGCAAGCAGTAAAAAACACGTGTGTGTGTGTGTGTGTGTGTGTGTGTGTGTGTGTGTGTGTGTGTGTGTGTGTGTGTGTGTGTGTGTGTGTGTGTGTATGTATGTGTGTGTATATATATATTTATATATATATATAAATATATACATAGATATACTGTATATATATATATATGTGTGTGTGTGTGTATATATATTATATATACTTTGTATATAGATATACTGTATATAGATATAATAGATATATACATGTATATATATATATATATATATATATATATATATATATATATATATATATATAAAATATTTGTGTGTGTGTGTGTGTGTGTGTGTGTGTGTGTGTACGTGCGCATGCACACATCTGTGGGTATTATATCTACTTGTAAATTGCAGACCAGATCTGTGATGTAGAGGAATAAAGCACTATGACTCGAGTTTCAACAGTGGCTCAGAAGCTGGAAAAGCTGGCTCAGAAGCTGGAAAAGCAGAGTAAGGGAGAGAATCTGCTTCCATGCATGTGGAGGCTTATATTCAACTAGTAGTTATAGAGCTGCACAACTGGGAGACATTGGTTTGGCCATCCTATTCTGGTGATTGTAGCGGTCATGGGGTGTGTAGATATTAGACCATGCACATATCAGGCAAGGGCATACAACACACTTGCTGTGACATGTGTACCCATATCAGCCACCAAGGTTAGGATTAGGGACAAACCAAAATACCCCATGTGGCTGCCTGTATGATGGCCATGACAATGACACAACAGCTCAGTGTTTGGAGGCACAAGAAAGATAAAGTAAATGAGATGATTAAGGAAGGTATAGTTTTGATAATAGTATATTAAGTTTTGTGTAACAGAGAGTTATGGCACAAATTCATATAGCTATATTAGTACCAGTTTAAGCAGTGGTGGTGTATTTATCTATAAGTTGCTGCTTCCACTGACATTTGAAGTCTTTCATATTGTTTACTGTTTTTATGTGGAGTGGGATGGTATTCCTGCTATTAGCAATGCAGTGTGAATACAGAGAGTATCCTGCATTGTTGTTAGGTTTAGTTATGGAGAGGGGTGGGGGTGGGATTTGCAATGGCTAGACCAATGCATTTTGACTTTAGTTCGATCTTTCACTTTCATTTTCATGCTGTACTGCCTCAGTATGTGCCAGTCCCTTGGGGCAGCCTGAACCAATAGAAGTGGTTCCTTGCTGCTTTATATAGCAACCTGATGAACAACTATTTTGTGATGATTCTGCCTCCTGCAGAAGGCAGGTAGACCTGCTTAAGGAGTAATTACCTTATTCCTTGCTTGAAAAGACACAGTGTGGGGCTGTTTCGAAAACAACCCTACAAGTGGAATAAACTGATCCCCCCAAAGGTCTCAGAACTGCTTGTATGCACAAAGTTACAATTTCCTCAACAATAATAGTGACAGGTAGCAATAATGCTAAAGCTACCATATTTAATATAAAAAATATAAATAAAAATTACATTTTTTTGTACTAGAAGGCCTGCAACCCAGCAACCCTTGCCTAGCTGTGACTCACTATACCCAAAAGGTGTAGTCTGTTGCTTGTTCTCAGTTAGAGCAAATGCTGAAAGAGCGAGAGAGAGAGAGAGAGAGAGAAGACAGACTATAGATAGACCCCACTAGCAGACTAGCATGCAGTATTCCTGCAAGTGATGTAGGTTTGGTGTAGCACAGAATATGTTAGTACAAGTTATGCTAATAAGCTGTCATCTTTGCTGAGCCCCTGACCTCCTTTCCAGATGGCTAAACTGCTGAGATAAAATTTATCCTGTTTACTGTGGATATGTCAACCATCTGACTTGGATTATTACTAAAGTCTTTTGGCTTTTCCCGGTTAGGGGTCGCCACAGCAGAACTCTGGTCTGCTAATGATTGGCAGTGGATTTTTATGGTGCCGAGTTGCCAGCCCGATGCCCAATCTTCAAAGAAGGCACACCCATTCACGCATGAACCTACCTGCATGTCTTTAACATCACTCGACCACGTGGAGGACATGCAGGCTCCACAAAGAAGGCGCTCCAGCCGAGAATCGAACGGGAGAACCTCTTGCTGTGAGGCGATAATGCTAACTGCTGCACCACCGTGGCTTACTACAACATCAAAAAGAATGAAGTTTGAGGTGCAGTCCCTTCTCCTTTAAATTTCCCCAGAGCGCTCTTTTCAATTCTTTTCATGCCTTTCTACATCTTATTGCATTGACGCCTCCTGTATCCATTATTCTAATAAAAAGTGAAAGTCAAGTTTCCTGCTCCTTTGTTTTCTATTTCTTGGATTCACACACAGAGTACTCTTATCCAAGGTAGAGATGACAAAAGATATCAACAATGTCTCTAGTAGATTCTCTGACTCATGTCATAATGGAACTGTTCTACATCTGGCTGATCACCTTAAACTTCTTCTGTTCTACTCCTTTTCTCAAGACAATATGTACTGTTTTTTAATAATCTCACTGCTCAGTATTATGATACTTGTAAACTGAATGTATCAGTACATGTACATAATCTTTTTAACATTCCCACTGATCAGTATCAGGATACTGCTTTGTAAATCAAACGTTTTAATATGTGTACATAATTCTATATACTCCAATCAATATCAGGATACTTTTGAAATCAAATGTATTAATATGTGTACATAATCTGTATACTTCAGTACTATGTAAGCTCATATTTTTTGTGCAATGTAATGTGTCATTTTATTGTACTATGGAATGTGTCATATGTGGAGCTTTTCTCCCCAGGCCTCTGCTGAAAAAGGACTTGAGTCTAGTCGGACCTTCCCAGTAATGAAAAATAAAATAAAATAAATAAAAAAATTCAAGACAACCTTTTGAAGTCCTACTAACAGAGTAATGAGACACTTACTTTTAAGGCTGAGGAATGTTGCTCCTAAAAAGGCAGATAGGATGCACAAAGTTCCTCAGTCTTTTAATTTTTATACACTCTTCCTAAACCTGATCTGGCTACCAGAGCTTTAGTTAATCCTGCTGCTAAACACTTAGTTAATTCCAATCTTACTATTGCTGATAAGGATGGGAGGATTATTGATAAGTATGAGGAAAAATGTATATACTTCTGCAACTTTGATTTTCAGAATTTTGCATTGTCAGGCTCATATGTCAAAGTTTCTCCCAATCATGAAAATGTGAGGAATGTTTTGTCTGCCATTTCTTCTTGACAGGAAAAATCTGCTTTCAATAATTTAATGTTTTCTATTGTTCAAGTCACTACTCATTGTATAAAGTGTGTGTATGACTCTGTTGATACTACTTCAAGGTCTATGGCCAGTGGTACTGTTTTGAGGAGGTTTGCATGGCTGCATTCTCAGAACCTCCTTGATGATGTTAAAAATAAATTCTGCTTTGACTGTAGAGTTAGCGTTTGGCCCCACTGCTTCAGAGGTTATCAAAAAAGTGTGATGAAAAGGGTAAGATGAAACGGGGAATCTCTAAAATTTTTCAGCCATGCTTTTCCAGATTTTCCAAGGGATTCTCTAATTCCTCTTCCAGTTTTGGTAAGAAACAAAGTGAACAGTTTCAAATAAATTCAGGTAAACAGACATTTAAGAAGAAATGGCAAGGGAGTTTCAAGAAGAAACCAGTAGTTTCATGTAAACAGGTTCTGAAGATCATTCATCAAGGTTACAGATGCAGTTGGAGGAAATTCTTTATTTCCAGGGGGTAATTCCTCATCCTCCATAACAGACTCTTTTATTTCTACCTGTCCTAAATCACATGCTGTCACAGGGAGTGATAGAACCACTTCTACCTTTTCAGGTGGGCAAGAGGTTTTATTCAATGATGTTTTTAGTGCTAAAGAAGGAAAATGCGTGGAGACCAGGTCTGGATCTTTCTTTCCTAAATCTGTTTGTGATAGTGCCCAAATTCAAAATGCTGTCACTTCACAACCTGCTACCTCTTTTTCCTTATTCAAGTTTCCTGGTAACACTAGATTTAAAAGATTCATATCATGACAGGCTTTTCTTAAGGTTTTGATTGTCTGGATCCCATTATCAGTTCTGTGCCTTACGCTTTGGTCTATCCACTGCACCAAGAGTGTTCTTAAATTGTCTAGTTATAGCTCACTGTGGGCTGCAGGGTATCCACATTCTTTCATATTTAGATGATTTGCTTATCTTTATCTTTGTCTTTTTCAATGTGTCAGGAATCTCTCTCATGCGTGAGAGATATCTTGCACAAGTGGGAATTCCAAAAGAACAGTCAAAAGTCTTTCTTGACTCCTAACAAGATTGTGTTCAGGGATATTAAGTAGACACTACAGTACAAAGAGCTTTTCTTCCACAGGGTTTTCCACTCAGACATTTGTTGCTGCAAGGGAATATCTCAGGAATTTGAGTCTCACATCTTCTAGGATTCTCATGATGCTCCTGACGAGACTCCACATGAGAAAGATACAGTGCTATCTGAAGTCTCTTTGGGCTCAACACCAATACCCCTTGCTTTTTCAAATGCCACTGCTGGAGTTTGTCAGAAGAGAAATCACTTTGTGGAGACAACAAGATATCTCTTAATTCAAGTCTACCCTTTTCTCTTCATGTTTGAAAGCAGTCACCCACCACAGATGTCGCAAAGTTTTCTTGGAGAGCAGTTTCTGGAGGGATAAAATTGTAAGGTGTGTGGGACGCCAAGGACAGATGCAAGCACATAAATATGGAAGAGATGCTTGCCTTGATCAAGGCATTCAACTCTCTGAAACATGATTGGTCCCCAGACCTTGTCAAGTTGTTACAGACTATACCACAGTCATGTGGCTCATCAGCAAGTAAGGGGGATCTAGGTCATACCCCGCTGTATGGGCTAGACATGTTAGCTTGAGATATAGCTTCACAACACAGTCTTAATCTATAGGCATCCTGCATTCCTTCAGAGCATAATTGCATGGCAGACAAGTTGAGCAGGACAAGGGTAGACCCTCACAAATGGAAACTAGATCAGGGGGTCTTTCAAGATTAGCCCTATCTGTGGGGAGTTCCTCAAATAAACCTCTTTACTTGCTCTTTGAACAATCAACTGGCAAGATTCTGCTTCAGGACTCCATGCCATAAGGCCTGGAAGACAGATGCCTTTTCTTTTCTTTTCCTTGGACAGTAATGTCCCTGTATGCTTTTCCACCCTTTTCACTAATATCCAGGGTTCTTCTGAAGATTCAAAAATCCCCCAAGATCATTGTGGTGACTCCCTTCTGGCCCTGGCAGCATTGTTTCTCTCATTTTTTGGAAATGGCCAGTGGCAAGTAACATAACCTTCCTCACTGACTGGATCTACTCACACAAGAAAAGAGTGTTTGATACTCCCTCACACTAATCAACTTCAATTGGCTACCTGGATGATAGGGTTTTATTTCCTTTAAGGCACCTCTTTACTGAGGACATGGAGGCAAGAAAATCTGCTACGAGAAAATCATATATTAACAAATGGAATATGTTTTTTAGTTGGTGCCATTAACATAACCAGCACCCTTTCACGACTAGCTGTTCTCTGGTTTTGCAATATTTGTATGAGTTAGTATACTATGGCCTTTCTTACTACGCAATCATGATTCATTTATTGGCTAGCTCAGCACACCTGTCCATGGATCCTCCTCTTTAAATGCAGTCTCATGTCAAAATGTTTTTGAAAATCATTTTGCATAACAGGCCACCAAGAAAACTGGTGACCCCTCCTTGGGATCTTAAGTTTCTGTTAGAGAAGCTAACATTCACTCCATTTGAACCAGCTAACCTAGCTGACTTGAGGTTCTTAACATTTAGAACAGTTTTACTGATTGCACTGACCTCTACAGGAAGACTGTCTGAGTTGCAAGCTCAAGGATACTCCATACCTTTGATGTCTACAGACAACTCGGGTACTATCTCAACAGAAATAAATCTTTCAGAACTTTGGATGAATTGTTAATTTCTTGTGAAGGTAAGAAGGAGGGACAATTTGTGTCAAAACAAACTATTTTCAGGTGGTTGTCTAAGGCTATTACATTTTGTTAAACTCTTGACAACAAAACTATTCCAGGTAGGATCAAGGTCCATTCTACCAGGGCCTTGGCTTCATCTATGTCTTTTGGGAAAGGGTTGGATTCTAGAGGTGTTCTTGAAGCAGCAACTTGGTCCTTTGTACGTACTTAAAAAACACTACAAGTTTGTTTGTTTCTCTAAATGTAGATCAGGGTTTGCAAGGAACATTCTCCAGTGGCTCCTGGACTCTTCTCCTTCCACCTCCCAAATGTAGTAAGCAAGTGTAATCTACCTGTATAGCTAAAGCTATTACAGCAGTGATCAATATGAACATAGTACAGCTGTCTAAATAAACTTGCCATAATGGTAGATGTTCAAATGATCACTGCTGCAGTATCTGCTCCCTCCCTCCATCCCTCTTGTTTTTTAGGGTGTTGTTTATGCCAGGGTGTGGTTAATTATTTTTTGTTCTTCCTAGCATTATCTTTTCAAGGTTCAGCCTCCGTCTCTCTTTTGGAAGGGTTTGATGCCCAAACTTGTCTTTTTGTCAACTGCACTCGAGCTGCCTGGCAGTTTGGGTGGATGGAAGGTGCGTGAAGCTTTGGAAGCTGTCCAGCTGTTCATAGGTTCATAGGTTCATAGGTTCACCCCTTTAGTTTGAATAAAACTATGCCTATTATTTTGCTGTGCCTCTGTCAAGCAGTGACACTGAAGTAATCCCTGGAGTATATCTGCGATATATTATATATTATAATATTATATTATGCGATATCTGTTATATTCTTGTCAGGATATAACCCATCTAGCTAAGGCTACTGCAGCAGTGATGATGCGAACATGTACTGTTACGGTAAGTTTACTTACACAACTGTACTTCTCTTTCCTGACAGTTACTCATACTTACTTTCAGTTACTGGTAGCTCCCATTAGTTAAGTTTAGCTTCTGACAGTCACCTATTGCTCCTGTCAGTTACCTGTAGTGTCTAACATTTGCCTGTAGCTTCTGTCTCTTACCTGTAGCTCCTGTCAGTTAAATATTTTCAGATTCTAACAGCTACTTGTGGCTCCTGACATTTACCTGTACCTCCTTTTAGTTACTTGTACTTTTTGACAGTTTCCTATACATCCTGTCAGATACCTAGAGCTCCTTTATATTCTGTAGTTTCTGACAGCTGTCTGTAGATCCTGATAGTTACGCATATCTCTTACTTGTAGCTCCTGGCACTTAGTAGCTTCTGCTAGTTATCTGTAGCTCCTTAATAGTTAGCTGGTGCTTCTGTCAGCTACCTGTAGTTTTTGACAGTTACTTGTAGTTTCTGTCAGTTACCTGTAGCTCCTGTCAGTTTCCTGACAGTTATCTGTACCTCATTTCAGTTACCTGAAGCGCTCATCGGTTACCTGCAGCTTCTGTCAGTTACTTGCAACTTCTGACAATTACTTGTAGCTCCTGTCACTTATCTAGCTTCTTTGAGTTACCTAAAATGTCTGACATTAGCCAGTAGCTCCTAAAATTGCCTGAGCACCTATAAGATACATGTAGCTTCTGGCAGTTATCCTTTCAGTTACCTGTAGTCATTGACAGTTACATATATCTCCTGTCAGTTACTTGGTGCTTATGACAGTTGCGTGTATCTCCTGCCAGTTAACTGTAGCATCTGTCACCAGTAATTCTCGACAAATTACATGTATCTTCTGTCAGTTATCTGTAGCGCCTGTTAGTTGCCTGTAGCTTTTGTCAGTCACATGTATTTCCTGTCAGTTGTGGCTTCTGTCAGTTACCTATATATCCTGACCTTTGCATGTATCTCTTGTCAGTTACAGGTAACTGAAGTGTAAATAAGAGTTAAAAGTAAGTTGTATCAGTTATCTGTGGCTTCTGTCAGTCATCTGTAGCTCATTAAAGTTGTCTACAGCTTCTGTCAGTTACCTGTAGCACCTGTCAGTTACCTGTTGCTCTTGAAAGTTATCTGTAACTTTTGACAATTATCTGTAGCTCCTGTCAGTTACTTGTAGCTCCAGAAAGTTTTCTGTAGCTTCTGACAGTTAACCTTAGCTCTTGTCAGTTACTCTTAGCTACTGAAGGTTATCTGCAGCTCCTGTCAGTTACCTGTAGTTCCATCAATTACATATATCTCATGTCAGTTAACTCTAGTTCCTGTCAGTTACTCTTATCTCCTGAAAGAGTAACAAGAGTAACATCTCCTGAAAATTATTTGTAGCTTCTGACAGTTAGCTGATACTTCTATCAGTCACCTATATCTCCTGTCAGCTACCTGTAGCTCACATCCGATGTTCATCATTCCTATTACTGCAATATCCTATGGGTTGTATCCATCCAAGGATACAGTAACTGGACAGCTTTTCAAAGCTTTAATCCCTTAACACACAATCACTCTGGCTGGTGATAGGTGAAGTCCTTTTGGAGGGAGCTATATAAACCCAGAGTGTGACTAAAATCTTCAGTACTTTCTTCCTGCCTCTTGAAGGTGCATCTCAAAGTCACTTCAGGGACAGCAGCCAGATCTTCAGCACTTTTTATAATAGACAAGTCCCCCAAGGGAAATACCTCTTCACAAAAATTGTACTTTGTATATATATATATATATATATATATATATATATATATATATATATATATATATAGACAGTGAAATATTTAATCATATAGATATATATATATATATATATATATATATATATATATATATATATATGTGTGTGTGTGTGTGTGTAATAGTACTAATAGTTGGTTTTCACTCTTACTATTTACTGCAGTCCTAGCCTTTTAAGAAACCCTGTGTTGTTGTAATATCATCGGTTTCCTGAATAAGATGCTATGTCTAACCTCGGCTTTGTGGGGGCTTATTTTATTTAAAATGTGCTGCTTATGCTAGACCTTTTGTGTAGGACAGTGTATTTTTCCACAAGGAGCATGTTTCTTTATGTAGTGTTTATGCTAACTCAATGAAACTTATTTGACATTCCTTCTGACAGACTACTTTTTCTTCTATATAGTACTGACAGAATTTATTTTATGGTGCTCGCATGTTTTTGAGTATCTGCTAGGGATCATGGTTTTACTACTTACTTGCTATTTTATATGTCAGATTATTAGATTTTGAATATTTATGGAACTGGACATTGTTGATCTAATGATATATCTTTTTTTTTTAGAAATGTGCTGCTTGTGTGCACGATGTGACAACTTACCTATTATTTATTCCTCTCACACTAAATTTTCTTTAAGAAGGTGCATACAAAATATATAATGTATGTGTACATTTTTATTTTTTATCAAAAATGTACTGCTTTTGTGCATGATGTAATAACGTATCAGTTATTTTTCCTATTAGACTAAATTTTCTCTAAAAGAGTGCTGACCTATTGCAGTGTGTTACATGTGCAGGTAAGACTATATTCTGTTTGCGTACACAACAGGACAACTTACCTACCATTTCTCTATGTCAATCTAATTTTTTACTTAGAGCATGTGCTAGCAGGATTTTGATGTACTGCTTGTGTTTAACGGAGAATGTGTGTCTTGTGTGTACATGCGGTGGCAAGTTACTTGCTTTTATGTCTGTCAGATGGAATTTTTAGTTCTAAAGGGATCTGACATTATCCAGGTTTGGTTCATTTTATTATGGGAGTTGTATTGATTGTGTTCATGATGTGACAACTTACTTGCCATTTTTCTATGTCAGACTATTTTCCTTTACTTATTTAGCTAATGGGATTTAAATGTACTGCTTGTGGACACTGGAAGGGATTTAATGAAGGGAGTGCCACTTTGTCTGGCAATCATTGCACCTGACATCATGACAATGCTAATATAAATGCAGACTAGTAACATTAAGGAAGTGAAACTCAACTGAGCTTAAAAAAAGAAAAGAAACTGAAAGAAGAGTCCTACTAGAAGAACAGCCCAAACTGAAGCAATACATACACCCCCAATAAACAAATTTAGGGAATAATAATCAGAATTACAAAGAAAAAACAAAGGCAGCAATGAAAAACAGACCATATCCTCAACAACTAGCATATTATCCTATAGCTGGTGCAGCTGCTGCAGGTGTTGTATACTCACTCACCCTGTCTTTGCCAGAGGTCCCTCCATATGTTGGTGCAAATCCTGCATGCTCAGAGCTGTACTGTACAAGGCATATGATATGGCTCCACCTACTGCTGCACTCCCTCAGCTTCCAGCCACATATAGCGCAGCTTCAATGCATCTTCCTGTAGGCCCTCTGTTGCTGGTCATCCAGGTGCCCAAAAGGTGCCAGTGGTTTACTATCCTGTTGGAACACTCTACCCTCCTCGATCAACTGGTATCATTGATGGAACTTATGATGCAGGTAACTGGTTTGGGGCTGGTGCCTCCCTTTTATCCCTCCATATCTTCCTGGATGCCCACCCAATACAGCTCTACTTGCAACCATACAGAGTGCAAACACTGCAATGACACAACAGAAGGGCAACTTCTTATTGGAAGGCTCTGATGGCAGGTACACTGTTTGGTAAAGGCACATGCTGTAGAAATGTTAACCTGTTTCACCAGTTTGTAGAAAAAAAAGATGGGTGAATAATGCCCAGGTGTTCAGACACTTAAGAAATAAGTGTCTATGCAAAAAAATAAAGGTGTATTCAAAACATAATTGAGATAAACATTTTAATTTAAGAAACAGCCTGCTGCATGATGCTGCATTAATCTGCCATTGTCTAAACATTGATGATTTGTTTTACATCCAATGGGATCTGTGACAACTTAACTTGCATTCCTGCTATTAGCCAAATTTTATTATTGAGGCTGTTAACAGGATTTGAATGTATTACTTGTGCATTTACACTCTGTGTATTTAGTATGCATGCTGTAACTGCTTTTTTGTCATTAAACCTGTCTAGCAATACGTTATCTTTATGAAGTTCTGAAATTATTTACTATATTATTCATATATTTATGGTATGTACTACTATTGTTCCCATGATGACAGCTTACTATTCATTTTTGCTGTCACTCCAAAATGATTGTTCCCATGATGGCAGCTTACTATTTATTTTTACTGTCACTCCAAAATGATTAAAGGACATTTGGATATGATTTTATGTACTGCTTGTGTATTCACTGAGTATTGACTATAAATGTTCATGCATTGACATATTCCCTGCAGTTTATTTCTGTCAGAATCACTTTAATAATATAGCATTCCTAACAGGGTTTTATTAAACTGCTTGAGCTTGAAGTAGTTGTGGATTTTATTTTTAGGGGTAAATGTAAGAGCCCTTTTTCTGTAAACTTTGAACAATTTACCTTATGACCCACTCATACCAGAGTTCAAATCCATAAGCAGTGCATCCTCCTTGGTTACAGCAGGATATTTTCCCCTCTCCTGTTGGTATGACTTCTACAGTTCCAAGAAAAAAAATCTTACCCACAGCTCTTTCTTTCTACATGGAAGTAGTCAGGGCCTCAGCTAAGAGTGGACACACCTGCAGTGGCCATTTGTTGTCCCTCAGACTACTCACTTAATTTTCTAGTTTCCTCTGGTGTAATCCTAATGGCAACTATGAACCAATGGTCAGTCATGTCCTTTCTAGCTGTTTCCATTGTCTAGGTTTGGGCATGGGAGAACCATCTTCCTGGGACGTGGATTGTTTTCTTAATCAGATCATTGGATGTATATGAGGGTAGAGCCTTCTGAAAGGGGCTCAGAACCCTCTTCTACTCAGTCTCACAAGTTTGCCTGAAGACATGATATCTGTAAGAAAATATTTTTATTTCCTTACGTAACAGTTACAAGCTATCAATGCTGCTTCATAACCTTCAAAACATATTAGGTACAGCTATCTAATTTTCTTGAAAAAGATTGAACATATATACCTGACATATTCAGAGATGGGGCTTCATATACTATGAATCTTTGAATCCAATTCACTGGTGCTGAGGAAAATGATCAGGTTGCATAAGTGCCAGCCTTTCAGGGTGTGTATAGTTATACTTGTTTTATGTGTTTTGACTATTTACAGTTCCAGTAAAGTACACAGATGTTACCTTCCTGTTCCTTCTCAGCAATGTCTTTGGTTATTCTCAGAAAGATGTGGAGATACGTTGAACTTATTTCTAGTAGTTAAATGCCTTAAAGATTTGGAAAACTGTGCAGAGACTGTCTTTAGAGACCTTGCTTCTTCTTATTTAATGAGTTGTTCCTTGGAGTTTTCACTTTTGTTCAACCAAGAGTCATGGAACCAATCATCCTTTTTCAGTGGGCAGTGGTTCATATGCCAAAATGTTTTTGCTGCAAAAGATGAGCTTCCCTGCATGTCAGGGACTGCACACCTTTTTTTCTTCAATTTTTCGTATAGCTGTTTGCTTCTTTGCTTGATAAATCTGCATTAGTGGAGACTATTTTTAGAATCATTTTCAAGTCTCCCCTTACCTTTCTCAACCTCAAGGTCAATCGGTATCCACTGGGTCCACAGAATTTCATGTGAAAGCAGTCCCCTTGAGGGTAAAGATGCAGGGCCTATTCTCCTTCATTCTCTCTAAGCCATGTAAGTTTATAATAGCTCAAATATTGTTTGAGTTGCTTGCCTCTGACTTTTTTATTCCTTTCTTGAGGTACATCTTGCTATTGCCTTTTTGCCATTCCCACCATGATATACTATATCCAGGCAGTGTAAATGCTTTCTCTCTTAGAGCCTTGTTTCTTTGAATAGCGTACTAGAAAGTGGTGAATTCTAGAAGATTTCTAGAATCTAGTTGTATATCACCACACTTGTGATATATCAGCAATCTAGAGAGCCCATACTTCCTCCCCCCACTGTAGGCTGGTTATGATCACTTGGCATTTGACTTTTCAGAATTCCTTAACCATCCAATCACATTGCTTTCTGTCAGAGAAAAATATAGTGGCAGCCATTCAAAGCTGAACCAGGACAAACCCTCATGCATATAGTTTGAGTGAAGAGGTTTTCCAGATATTTATCCAGTTTTGGAGGAACATATTATTCACTTCTGCTAGCCTCCTTTTTAAAATGTACAATATATACAATTTTTATTCTTCTGCTGGAGAATATATCTTATGAGTTCCACCCTTTCCACTGATACCAAGGGCAACTCTGAATATTCAGATGCATTCCATAGAGAATATTTGTGGTGAATCCCTTTTAGCTTAGGCAGTTTTGGTTCTTCCTCTTTACAAAATTGGCCAAGGGCAGTTGCCACCAGATTTCCCATTATCTGGATCTACTCACACAAGACAGGGGCAGCTGAAACATCCCTTTCTGTCACTACATTTTCTCCCTGGATTCTGATACCTTTTACTCACTTATTTTGTGTTTGAGGATGTGCAGCAGGTAATAAAGGAGGAAGCAAATCCTGCTACTAGGAAATCTTTTTTGACATTTGCAAGATTTCTTTAGTTGGTACTTACTAAATAACCAGGGCTCTTTCTGAGATTGTTTCATTGGTGCTCAAATATTTGTTTGAGTTGCTTGCCTCTGACTTTTGTATTCCTTTCTTGAGGTACATCTTACTATTGCCTTTTTGCCATTCCCACCATGATATACTATATCCAGGCAGTGTAAATACTTTCTCTCTTAGAGCCTTGTTTCTTTTGATAGCGTACTAGAAAGTGGTGAATTCTAGAAGATTTCTAGAGACAACTGTGTGGTCCCCTTTATTTTTCTATACAAAGAATACCTTGCTGGACTCCTTGTTTATATTCAGGACTGATTTGGCTAGGACCACTCCTCGATGGCTCCTAGATTCATATCCATCCTCCTCCCAGGTTGGATAAACTATGGTAATCTTCCTTCTTCCAGGTTGGATAAACTATGGTAATCTACCCATTGGCTACTGCTGCAGTGGAATGATGAACATAGCACTGTTGTGTGAGTTGCACTTACCCATAATAATAGATGTTTGAATTTTTCACTGCTGCAGTAGCTGTACCCATCCACCTTCCCCCTTGTATATAATTTGCAGGGATTATTTTTTTTTTTACCTTTTATTTATTTATTTATTTATTTTTTGTTGTTTGTGTCAATTCAAGATGAACTCTGCCCTCTTTACTTAGGGACAAGAAAGATTTTAGTCACTGGGTCCTTATATAGTTCCCTCCAAAAGGGCTTAGCCTATCAGCAGCCAGATTGACTGTGAGCGAGGGGATTAGAGCTTTGGTAAGATGACTTGTTGCTGTATCCTTCACAGGGTACAGACCATAGCCTACTGCAGCAGTGTGGAATTTGACCGTCTACTGATCTGATGTTGTCTTTTCCATCCAACGTAACATATCGGTTATTGGATCTGATCAGATCTGACATCGGTACCTTTTTTAAGCTATTGGATCTGAGGCTCAAGATCCTCTCCTACCCATAATTCCCTCTTGTCCCCTTGCAATACCTCAAATCATACCTCTCAACTTCGCAGTGCAAGAAATCTGGAAAAGGCCTAAAATTATGGGGATTAAAGGCCCAAAAATAGGGGCAGAATTTAAATATTGCTTTTACAAACTTAGTAAATTGCTAGAATAACAGGATGTGTGTTGGCATGTATTTTCTAAAGGATATGAAGTCTGAAACTCCAATGTATGTCATTATTTAGCGACATCAGTCCTCAATGATTTACTTGAAAACCACAGATTTTATGAGGAACAGAAAAATATGAGGCAAAAATCTGGACATTTTATAAAAATCTAGACAGTTGAAAGGTATGAGGAGGGCTTAGTGAAAGCTAAGTTATAGTTTTTGGATACTTTTATTTTTGGCTATTTCTTATAAGGCTTTAGGTCTTACTTAATTTCTCTATATTTCCGGAGGTTTTCACCTTTTCTAAGATTTTTTTTTTTTTTTTTACGGTAAAACTTTTTCTCTGTAATAGCTTCCTGTGGAAGTCTTGTTTCTGCCTTTAAAAAAGTTGTATTTCATTGTTATTATTGTCATTGCATTATCTGTACTTACTACTTACTACTTTTGAATAGTGTTGTACATTGTATGTATGGGTTGCTTATCTCTTGTTCCTTACAAGATGTCCAACAAGGCCTCTGACTTTAAAAAATATAATGCCTGTGGGTGCAAGATACCCCGCACAAGACATGATCTGTGTGTTTACTGCTTGGGGGCAGACCATTTAAACATTGAATGCAAGTCCTGTGCTTCCCTTGGAGCCAGGGCTCTAGTGTATCAAAGAAACAAACTGGTTTTAAATGGTCTTCTCCCTGTACAAGCAGGACAATCCACTCCTCATGCTTAAACTTCAGCCTCTCCTTTCTCAAAGAAAAATAGACAATTCTAAGTCTACCAAAGAAAAAGACAAGGAGAAAGAAAAGCAAAAGGAAAAAAGAAGAACAAGAAAAAAAACGATAGTCTGAGAAAGAGGTCTTTAGATCCAGTTTTCCAGCTGAAGAATTGAAAACTGTTGGATCCAACACTAGATCAGGAGCAGAGTCTAGTCCAAACACCTTCGCCGACATGTCACTTCTCCCTGGAGCTGGCAAGTCCTAGGCTCCACTTACCCATCCACCAGGATAGATGTTTGTCACCCAGGCTACCTTTGGTGGCATCTTTATACAGGCCCTTTCAGTCATTGAGAAGTCTTTCTGAATCTGACATTGATATAATGATGAGGAAGCTTCTTTAGACTCAGATTCAGTCAGATCTCCCGGTACACAACCCCATGATCTCCAGGTCTGTTCCAGTTAGTTCCCCTTTGGGTACTCCTTCTCCAGTCTCATCTTCAAACCTGGGTCCCATGGTAATGAATGTCATCCATGAGAGATTCTCATATGAGCAGACAGTGGCTTCCTTTTTGACTCTAACAGTTTCACTTACCCTTTTGATTTTGACACTGATTATGAAGGGTCTCGGAGATGAGGGGTTGGGACCAAGGAACAGGGGCCGAGTTTGACACTGAGTTTTTAGGAGCTGTCTCTGCCCCTTATTGCCTTGGCTTTAGAAAGTTTGGATCTGATGTCAGCTTTGAAGCCAAATTGAATTGGGGCCAGAGATGACCCTTCCTTAGGGTCTTCAGGTCCTGGAAGACCATCTTCTGTACCAGTTTCAACTTCAGCATTTGAGCTTTTGAAAGGGTACTCCCCAGGTCTAGTGAGGAGGTTCCTCACATGCATGTGGTGATATCCCAGCTTCCTCTGTATTCTGAGCTTTAAATGAACATCCTGTCAGGGGCAGGCAACCTCAGTTAGCCTCGAGGGTCCTCGTCTGGCAAGTCCCCATTCTGATTATGAGACGTTTCTGGAGCACCCTCCTGAGGAAAGTCACAGGAAATGTTCTTGCAAAAGGTGGCATGTTCGCTCCTTCTAGGAGTCACTCACTGAAGATACTGACTTCAATGAAGGGGAGGTGTCTGTAGGTTAACCCCTTTGGAGAGATACTTGAATTGATGAAGTGGGGGGGGGGCTGGTCATTTGAAGCCCTTCCCAGGAGGATTCATTATTTCAAAAGGCCTGGGTGTTTCCATCCACTGATGAGCTCATTGATTTGGTCTTGCAGCAGACTTGGAAGGAGCCTGACATGGTGGAGCCGAATCTTATGAAACCAGATAAAATCCTTGTGTCCCTTCATAATAGGGCACATTGGAGCAAGGATCACCCAGTTGATGCTATGGTGGTGACAGCAGCCACAAAGAAGGAATTTTCTGAGGAGAGCACCTCTGTCCATCTCCCTAACTGGGAGTCCAGAGCACTGGACAGATTTGGAAAGCAGACATATGCTTCAGCAAACATTTGCTTTTTGCTTGCTGAAATACCTGACACACACAACTCATTTTCAGAGGGATTTGATTAAAGAACTTTTCAAGTTCCTGTCAGGTAATTTCCCTGCAGACATCCAGAAAATAGTGGAGTTGCAGCTGTCTATCCTTCAGTCTATGTTTAATGTGTCCATGGGCAGTGCAGAGTTTGGTGCTGCGAGCAGGCACTGGCATTGCTATTCATCGGCATGCCTGGATTTGTCTCTGCAATTTTGTAGAAAGTTTTAAGATGTCCTTCATCAATGCTGCTTTTTATGGGTCAACACCTTTTGACCCAGAAGTGATCAAGAGAGAAAGACTTTGTCTGCCATAGGTATATGTTTTTCCACTTCCCAAAAAACTTTTTCCCAGAACCAGAAGAGTGGAAAGAAATTCTGGATGTTCATCATATTGATCACTGTTGTAGTAGCCTTAGTTATATGGGTTATATCCTGCCAAGGATGTAACAGTTCGCCAACTTCCAAAGATTCATGGCACCTTCCCCTGAGGTGGGAGGGAATAACTTTAATGAACATTACCCAAGGGGCAGAGGCAGTCCACAAAATTGAGAGTTTTGAGGTCACTTCACCTGGAGACCCTTCTAGCACTTTAACTGATGACAATCTCCTATCCCCCACACAGCATGGCTTTAGACCCAACCACAACATCTCCACTGCCCTGCTCTCCTTCACACATACTGTTGCAGAAGCCATGGACAATAACCATCTTGTATCCTGCCTCTTTCTTGACCTCTCCAAAGCTTTCGATACTGTGTCCCACTCTAAACTTATCACCAAACTAACAGACCTTAACCTATCCCCCCCTACTATTCGCTGGTTCTCTAGCTATCTCACTAACAGACTCTAGTCTGTTAGGTGGGAATCTGCCTGTTCCCCTTTTCTTCCTATCCAAACAGTTGTCCCCCAAGGCTCAATCCTAGGGCCACTCCTTTTCAACATCATCACCAATAATCTACACTCCTTCTGCACCTCCTCTACTATTATTCAATACCCCAATGACTCTACAATCATCTCTATCTCTGACAGCATTCCTAACCTTCACTCCTTAACACAACAATCTTTTTCATCTGTGGAAAAATGGCTGACAGAACACCAACTTATACTTAACCCCAAAAAGACTAAGCTCCTACTTTTCCTCCGTAAACCCCTCCCTCATCACAAATCTGCTTTTACCATTCTCTCTCTCAATCAAAGCCCAATCACTCCTGATCCCAACACTAAACTACTTGGAACAATAATTCACAACCAACTAAAATGTGACATTCATATACAACAGAGTATCAACCCCCCCCCCCACAAACTTGGCCTTCTTTACCGAAATAAGAGATTTCTAGCACCTAAAACCAGATCCGACCTTGCTCAAGACTTCCTCCTTCCTTCCCTTCTGTACATCTCCCCTATCCTTACTCATGTCCAGATATCCCTCTTGTCTAAACTGGAGCAAACCTATAACAACATAGCCAGATTCAGCACTAATCTATCATGCAAATCTCATCACTGTCTTGCCCTAAAACAACTCCAATAGCTAGAATTCCCCCAGCTCCTTCTGCTCTCCCAGCTACATCTTCCTACTAAAAAAAATCTCAGCCTGCCCCCTCACTCTCTTCACTTGTATCCCACTATACCCCAGCCTGCCCACTTCTGAGCTCTGACCAGAACATACTCGATATTTACAAGCCTCACAAAAACATAGGCAAACTCCTTTATAGACACTCAGTCTCCTTAGCCTGGAACAGACTGCCCATAAACATACGCAACATCCCTAGCTCTCCCTGCTGCAAAGCTGAAGTTAAAAACTTCCTCCTGAACTCTAGAATCTGCTCATGCCAAAATCCTCCATGAAAGCAAGTACCTGTTTCATTACATAACCCCCCCTTTTAACCTGTCAATCTATTACAGAAGTAACAACTACCCCCTTTTCTATAATATTCATCCTAAACATTCACTTCCTCACTCAATAACTACTAGTGATTTGAGATTTGAGAATGTCTGTTACACCAATGGTAAAACACCAATTTTCAAATCCACAAGGAATCATCTGTATCTCAAAATGCAACTGAAAAAAAATCAATTTTGTATATAGTAGACACCTGATCATACTGTTATTTTTATATATCTATTTTTGTAATTTTCTCTACTGTGTGAATATTGTTTAATTATTTTTAATTAATCCCTTTTTTCTTTTAATTAATTTTTCTGTCATTTCCTTTTTAACAGTATATGACTTATATGCTCTGTATCTCATTATTTTCCTTCTCTCTCTCACTTATTTGTAAAAAAAATGTATTATTAATTTTTCTTTTTAAGTCATTATTACTACTACTGATCATTAAGCAGCCTCTTTCATTGTGTAATGTACTGGATATGACATCAGCCTGTATACCTCCTTTTTTTCTTTGCCATTAAGTGATGTACTTTACCTGTACATTGAACTAGCCTGTATGCCTCTTTTTTGTATTATGGAATGTACCTACATGTCATTTTTGAAACTCCAGTTTTCATTGTATTTGATATCTCTTCTTCAAATGATTTCTTATTAACTTCATTTGTCAGTGTATATATTACTATAATTTCATTTTTTATATTTCTTTGTAATTTTTTATGTTTTTATGTTAACAGTTTGTCTTCGAGTACTGCGGTGGTGGTGCTGCGGTAGCGTTGTTGCCTCACAGTAAGACGTCCTGTTCGATTCTCAGCTAAAGCGTCTTCTGTGTGGAGACATGTGTGAATGGGCGTACCTTCGTTGAAGGTTGTGCATCAGAGCTGGCAACTCGGCATGTAAAAATCTACTGCCAAACATTAGCAGACCGGAGTTCCACTGTGGCGACTCCTAACCGGGAAAAGCCGAAAGATACAACAACAACAGTTTGTCTTGGAGCTTATCTCCCTGGGCCTCTACTGAAAATGGACATATATCCAGTTAGACTAGCCCGGTCAACAAATGTAAAATAAAAATAAATAATAATAATAAATAATTCTGTTACTTTTCTCTATTAAGGAAATACTGTAATCATTATTGTAAATTTTTCTGTATGGTCTGAAGCTTTTCCCCTCTGGTCTCCACTGAAAATAGGCCACATGGCTCAGCTGGACTAACCCGGTTAACAAATCAAAGGATCCGGATTCTATTCAAGATTCTTTTTGGTTCAAAAACAGACCAGGGACCTCAGATACCTAAATCAGTTTGTAAAATAGACAAAGTTCCAGATAGTCCATTTTACCTCTTCTGAGGACGGAAGACTGGCTGTGCGCAATAGACCTTCAGGGTGCATACTACAATGTAAAGATAGCAGGACAATCCAGAAGGTTTCCCTGATTTTTGTCTGGGAGCCAGTCACTTTCAGTTCAGAGCACTGCCCTTTGGTCTCACCACAGCCCCCAGGGTGTTCACCAGGGTTCCTATTACGTGATCGAAGATGCATTCTGTCGAACGCATCTTGATCGAATGTAAAAGAACAAAAAGGCAAAATAATGAAGCGGCTTTTAAGCAAATTCTTTCCTTGGGAAAGAATTTGCTTGGCTGCTTCCATTACTTTGCCGTTTTTGGCACTGTAGTGTGATCTCGGAGTTGATATATTTAAGTAGGGTGGGTGTGAGGGGCGAAGCTTCCCACTTTACATAATGTTTTAAAGTTTTTTTTTTTGGAACAGAGATTTTTTTCCCTCGGAAAAAAATCGCTGTTCTGAGGTTTCGATATTGTAAGCTTTTTCTTACATGGGGTTGATTAATCATTGTTCACCTTTTTAAGTGTTCGATGATGTAATATAGACCCGTTCACCAAGTGCATGGAAGTGGTGGCAGCTTTCCTAAGATTGCATGAGATCCAGGTTCCCATATTTGGACAACTGGTTCCTTACCACTCCCACCAGAAATTGACTGATCCAGTGCAGGGGATTCTTGCTTCAGTTGCTTCACCACTTAGGAATTACAATAAACTTGGATGGAAAGCCATTTGACACCAACACAAGCAAAAGAATTCATGGGTACCACCGGGAGACAACATCCCAGATAGCCAGATTCTCTGAATAATGAATCCTATCTATTTGTCTTCAAACTTTCTATATTCCCTGTCCCTACATTCCTCATCAAGACTAATTCTACATGTATTGGAGTCGATGGTTGCATCAGTTACTCTGGTCCCACAAGCAAGATACTACATGTGAGTGCTGTAGTGGACCCTCTCAGTCCAGTGGTCCGTGTTACATTAACTGCTTTATTTTCCAATATGACATTACCTTCTATGGTGGTTGACCTCTCCTCTTGTCTCTTGGGGTTGACCTTTCACTTATTCATTCTTCTGGGATGGGGGCATTTAGAAAGGAAGACAGTCCAAAGCACATGGTCATGAATCTTCACATCAGTATTTTGGAGATGAGGACAGTCTTCCTAGAGCTGCAAGCATTTCAGGACTCTCTTCTTAGAGGTGTGGTCTCCATCCAAGCAGACAGCATGGTAGTAGCCTGTTAAATCAACAAAGGGGGGTGGAGTTCATACTTATTATACCTGGAAGCCATGAGGGTGTGGCAATGGGAAATGTTTTCTCAAAGCTTTTTAGTGGCAATGAACATTCTGGGGAGTTTCAATGTCTTGGTGGACAAACTGAGCATGTTTATTCTTTTGCCCTATGAGTCATCCCTCAATCAAGTAGTAACATCAATGATTTTCAGCCACTTGGACCAGCCATGCTGTGCTTCTTTTGTTTTTCACATGAACACCAAACACAATAGCTACTTTGCCCTGACTTCCCCAGAGGGTCAGTCACTGAGAGACACTGTGGTCCATAATTGCCACCTAGGTCCTCTGTATGTCTTACCCATTATAACCAAGTTTCTACAGAAGCCATCAGATGAAAGGCAACAGTAATTCTCATTGCCCCCTTCTAACCCTGGCACGTTTGGTTTCCTTTTCTTTGGTCACATCTGAAACACCCTCCATGGATGTTGGATCCTCTTCCAGCCCTTCTATCTCACCCATATGACCAGCCTCATCAAAACCTGAAATCCCTGAAGTTAATCATATGGTTCCTCCAATTCCAGTTATGGCCAGGGATGCCAGGCTTTCTTCTTCAGTTACCCATATTTTATTATCATCTTAGAAACCTAACGCAAGAAAGGTTTACAGAGGTAAGTGGAAAAGATTTGCTGACTGGGCTCTTTTAAGGGTTTAGATCTTTTCTCAGCACATATTCCTTCTATTTTGGAATTTTAAGTGTACATGTTCCTTCTATTTTGGAATTTCAAGTGAGGTTATTCCAGGAAGGTGGCAGTTTTTTTACTATTAAGGCTCAACTAGCAGCCAAATTTAATTTTCATTTTGGGGAAAATCACAATCCTATTGCATTCTTAAAACTGTCCATGTCTTTCTTAAAGGGAGCTGTTCTGCTTAGACCTCCTATCTAAGATCCAAATCTCCCTTGGGATATTACTGTAATGCTTCAAGCTTTGACCAGACCACCCTTCAAACCAGCAGCATCAACCAATATGAATTGTTTGACTTGGAAAACTTTCTTTCTAGTGGCTATTAATTCTGCCAGGAGAATTTTGGAAATGCAGGTCTTGTATTGATGACCTCTCTACTTAAGCTTTCACAAGGACAGGGTATCTATTTGGACTAACCCCCAGTTTTTTTTTCCAAAGTGCCATCGGAGGCATTTCTTAGTCAGACAATTAACCTACTGGCTTTCTTTCCAAATTTCTCTAACTAAAAAATATATCTTAGATTTCATGGGCATACATCATCAATTGAGATATTATTTGCATGTACCAAAGAATTCAGGAAAACAGATTCACTTTTTATTTCCTTCTCAAATGCTAAGTTGAGACAAGGTGTTTCTAAAGTCATATTTTCTGGGGGCTCTCTGATTGCATCATCTGTGTCTGTAAAGAGAAAGGCTTAGTCCTTCCACATAAATCCAAGGCTCATTCATCTATAACAGTGGCAGCCTCCACTGCATTTTTTACAAGAGTTCCCATAGATGAGATTTGTGCTGCAGCTACATGGTCAACTGTTCCTACCTTCACATCTCACTATAAGCTGGATATGCAGTCTGGATTCCTTAAATCCTTTGGCTCCACCATTCTTTGAAATATCCTTCCATGAGACTACCCTGGAGTTCTAGTAGTTGGGAAAATCTGTTCCATATATTGAGTCGGATGGGAAAAACAACATCATATAAGAAAATTATGTACTTAACATAATGCTAGATCCATGTTGTCTTTTTCCATCTGGCTCAGCTGTGCTTCCTCCGTGCCTTTTGCCAAAGCTGTCACTTTTGGCTGTCGACTGAGTGAATGAATCAGTCTAAGGCCTTGTCATATTTTCAGTCTCTGGGTTGACTTCTTTCCTTTATCACTATCAGAATATTTTTTTTTTCTTTTCATTTATTCGATAAAATATTAGGCACAATTGGGTATGCTCGACCTGAGGTATTGCAGGGACAAAAGGTAATTATGGCTTGGGGGAGAAGTCTGAACTATGGATCCAAGAGCCTGAAAAAAGCCACCAAGTGTGGATCCAGTCAACTATATTGAGCTGAATGTAGAATTATGGCAAGGACCTAACTTTTGTTTATGGGTAAGGGGAGAATACACAACACTACTGTATCTGTAGCCCTTGTCAACTATCTGTAGCTCCCTATCTGTAGCACCTGCTATGCTCCCTCCTTTTGCACAACTCTATAAAAGTATAGGTAGAAGCAAGGGGCTTGCAAAGTGATCAAATAATTTGTGTTGCAGTGTGAGTTTTCATGAATTGTTGTGTATGGTAAATGCATTAGTCTGGTGCTCAGTTAAGCTCATACTTTCTTATTTTAACTGTTCTTATACTATGTATCAGTTTTTTTAGTTTAAATTCGAATCTTTTTAGTTTAAATTTAGCATGATTTCTAGCCCACCAACAGTCTCACACCATTCCTTTTCAGGTAGTGTGGTTAGTGCTGACTTAGTATCTTCACAATGCTAAACCTATTAGATCCCATCAGTGATATCATTCTTTTATACAGTTTTCACGTGACTTTGTTTTCCAAATGTATGTAGTTTTATTGCATGAAACCTTGACACGCTTCTTACTGGTACCTGACATTTTAGAGTACCACCAAATCACATTTTACATCCTTGAATATACTGAATCTGTAGCAGTTTAAATCAAAACTATAAAATAAGTACAAAGAACATTAAGTGAAAACCTTTAAACGTATTCTTCATATTTATGTAGGGAGCCACGCCCTCATACTCCCAGAGAGTAAGTATACTAACTCTCAGATTGCGTGACCTCAGAGATAGGTAGATACTTGTTTTTCCAACAAAACCAAGCTTATACTGTGAGGCAGAGTGACCTCTTGAGTTAGTATAAATAGTTTAGAGGATGTATGGACACCCACCTTAGGTCTCACACAGAATGAAGTTCGAGGGCATTACTCCACTGCAACAAAAAATGGAGTTCAGTTATTTTCTTGGGCCATGTGAGTATACTTTGTTCTGTAAACAGTAACCATATTTCACTGATTTACATAAGATATCATTACTAGCAGTGATTCCTTTGTTCTAAGAATATTTCTCGTTTCTTTTTTTTTGTACAACTGTGGATTTATATATATATATTTATATATATATATATTATATATATATATATATATATATATATATATATATATATATATATATATATATATATATATATATATATATATATAAATCCAGGGAGGGGATTGCCCCTGTGCAGGAGAACTTGCCCCCTTTTAAAAAATACCTTTCTTTATTTCTTGCATTGGGTTCCATTCCTGACCATATGAAGTTAATGCATTGAGTCTGTGTTGCTTAAATTCATTGATACAAAGGTGAAGAGCTTAAATATATAAGACATTTAAAAGGCAACAGATCATGTGAATTTGTTCAATCTCAACGTTTGTTCTTACACGTGGGTATGGAGCTGATCCATCGGCTCAAAGTCGGCCACTTTCCAAGCTCAAGATCTTTCAGTAGCTCGAGGTACAGCACCTATCCCATGATGCTCTTTGACTAACCCTCAGATCTAGTTTGCCACTGCAACGGATCACGTTTTCAGTGTGCTCGAGCCAGTGAAGGTTTATTAAGAAGCATTTCTACAGCTAAGTTTACTTTTTATTTAGATATATCTCTTTTTCTACCAATATCCCTTGTCATACTATTGTTTTTTTTTTTTAGGGCTTTGCCCTTTTTAGTGTGTTTTATTGGAGCAGATTGCTCTTGGGCCTTGCTCTCTCTTCAGTTGGTTTCATCCTTCGCTATAGTTGTGCAGGGATCTAGAATTCTTCCTATCCCTTTTTGTCAAGTTTGTTAATTGTTGTTTGCTTATTATTGGATTGTACTGTTGTACTTATATTATCAGGGCTCTGATAATTGTTTTTTCTTTGTGTTTCTATTCTTGTGATTGGATAATACTATTGTACTTGAAATTATCAGGAATCTAATAATTGTGCTTTCTCTTGGACATGATGGCTGACCAAAAGCAAAAGTCCGGATTTAAAAGATGTGACTGTGGCCAAAAAATGTCAGTAGCAGATAACCACATTTCTTGTGTGTATTGTTTGGGACCTCTCCATTTGCAGGATGATTGCTCCATCTGCCACTCTTTCAGTGGCAGAGTTCTGTTAGAGAGATGTAGGAAACTTATTGATTGAGCTCTCTTAACACCTGAGTTTCAAGAAGCTTTGGACAAGTCAGACCAGACCTCCAAGTCTTCGAAAGGGTCGAAGTCGTCTTGGTGTCTTCGGAGCCTAAGTCTTGGCTCCGAGCACCTCTGTTAAGGTGTGGTCACCGGTTCCTAGGTCTTTGGAACCATGTGCTGAACCGATGAATCGGAGCCAACCTTTGGTTTTGGAGCCGGTATCAGAGACTTTAAAATCTCCAATACTTAGGTCTGTAGCTTTTTTGGCCCTTTCGACCCGATCTTCAGGGATGTCAGATATTGATGTGGACAGTGTGGTGCAGAGGCTCTTGGAGAACCCGGCATTGGCTAAACTGCTCTCGGCTTCGTCCCAACTGGGTTTGAGCCCTGTTCCTGCCCCATTGCCTGTGACTACTCCTCCTCCAAGCCTACTCAGGCCTTCAGAGCCAGAGGCAGAAGATCTGATGGTTGTGGAACCCATGGAGCTGAGTCCTGTTCCAGTGACTTCAGTTCCACCCACCCTGACCTCTTCGGTGCCATCTGAAGAGTCTCAGATCTGACACTCTCTCGTCGGTTCCGGGGGGGGGAGATTCGAACCAATGTGTCGGTTCTGACACTCCCCCTCGGGGCTTCGGCCCAGGTGAGCTTGGCTCCATCCTCGGGTTCTGAGCCCTTGGCCTCGGCAACTGCGAGGCCCCTGTCTTCTTCAGAATAGGTGGCCTCCTTGGGCCGAGAGTCTGGGGCCTTTGATGCCATGAGGAGGGTGTTGTCTGTTCAGACACACACTACAGGTCTCTCCTCTTCCTCCCTGAAGATGCCGAGTTCTGCCTCTTCGTCTAAAGCACCTACTAAGTGACGAGACCCAGAGCCTCAGGTATCCCCTTTGGGTGAGCCCTGCTCTACTGAAACTTCACCGTCCGCCCCCACTGATGAAGTTCCCAGAAAGAGACTCTGCAAAAGGAGGCATTTGGATTCTCCTCAGGAATCCTTGACATCAGATACCAACTTAGAGGAATTGGAAGGGTCCCCATGGTCCCCCCGGAAGATGTCTCCTTTGTGAACATCTTAAAAATACTTAAGCAGAGGGGTGACTGGCAGTCCATTCACCCTACCGAGGATGAGTCAGTGCTCCTGAAGGCCTTTGGGTCTCAGTGCTCCACCTCCTGGGTTACTCCACCCTTTGATGAACTAATGGATCTGGTCACTCAAAGGGCATGGGAGTCCCCTGACACCATGGAACTAGTCCCTCGGAGGCCCAATTAATTTGTCACTGCCCCTCAAGAGAAATCGTTCCTCACCAAAGGAGTCCCTGTTGATGCCATGGTGGTGGCGGCGGCCACCAGGAAAGAGATGTCAGAGACTTCTGCTACTGTCCATCCTCCTGATAAGGATTCCAGGATGATGGACAGATATGGGAAATGCATTTTTAGTTCTGCGACATTTGCCATGAGATTGCTTATCTACTTAACCCATTTTACTCGCCTTCAACGAGATCTCCTTCAAGAACTCGGAGATACTCTAAAGGGTAACACAGATGAGGCTATTTTGGAAAAGGTTACAGCTCAGCTTTCTACCCTTAATTCTGTTGTCAACTCATCCATGCAGATCATTTGCTATGCAGCTGAGGGATCGAGTCGAGCAGCAGGTTCAGCGATTGCTCTGGGGAGACAGTCCTGGATGTGCTTGTGCTCCTTTGCAGAAGCCTTCAAGTCTTCCTTCGTCAGTACCCCGTTTGATGGCTCTTCATTGTTTGGGTCTAAAGTCAAGGAAACCCTCACTAGGTGTGAGCAGGAAGGAAATACTCTATCTGCCATAGGAGTCCATTTTTCCACCCCTACTAGACCATACACCAAAGGGCAAAGAGGTGGAAAAATGTGGTTCTGGAAGTCCCAAGGAGCTTTCCAGAACACATGTAGTGAAACCCCCTTCAGGGGCAGAGGAAGGCGCAATAATGGAAGATGCCGCTTTGGCGGCAGAGGGGGTCTGCAGAACCAGGGTGACAGGGAGCAGTTTCCTGGCAAGCCCTATCAGAGCTCCTGAGAGGAGGCCTGACTGTCCTACTCTGGAGGCAGTCGGGGGTCACTTGGCTTTGTACCTAGATGTCTGGCTAGGAATTACATCAGATTCTTGGGTACAAAACATAGTTATCAGAGGTTACCTCATTCCCTTTGTAGAACAACCATTACCCACAAAAAGAATCCCAGATGTTCCACCCAGTCTGAGGAATCAAGCAGTCACAGAAATCCAGAACCTGCTAGAAAAAAAAGAGTCATCCAGCCAGTCCCGCTGGACCAGATAGGATCCAGAACTTACTCCAGGTTCTTTTTAGTTCCAAAGAAAACAGGGGACTGGAGGCTCAATTTAGACCTCAGCAATTTCAATACATTTGTAAAGAAGGAGAAGTTCCAGATGGTCACACTTCAATCAATACTCCCATTCCGGGGAATGGGCAATTGGATGTGCTCTTTAGATCTGAAGGATGCATACTACCACATCAAAATGGCCAGACCATGCAGAGATCACTTGTGTTTCCAGCTGGGGGCCAGTCATTACCAATTTCGAGCTCTGCCCTTTGGCCTCACTACAGCACCCAGAGTGTTCACCAAATGTATGGCAGTGGTTATGGCTCACCTGAGGCATCTAGGATACCGGGTGTTTCCGTATCTGGATGACTGGCTCCTATCCGCCACCACCAGGCATCAACTCATCCAGTCTAGGGATCATAAAATCAATCTCTGTTCTCAGTTAGGAATAACCATAAATTTTGAAAAATCTGCCTTATTACCATCGCAACATATCTCATTTATCAGAGCAGACCTAGACACCATCACCGCCCTGGTCAAATTACTTCTAGAAAGAGTCACCTCCCTAAGAAATCAGGTGTCATGCTTGTTACAAGAAAAGAAAGTACCTGCTTCTCAGGTGTTAAAACTCTTAGGCACAATGGCAGCTTCCCTCATAGCAGTACCACTGGGCCGGATGCACATGCGGATACTCCAATGGTTGCTTTTCACCCAGTGGTCCTACCAACAGCTTCCAATGTCATTCAAGATTCTGTTGATGGATGCTTGCAAAAGAGACCTTCTCTGGTGGTTGAACAGCCACCAGGTGACAGTAGGTCGACCATTTATACTACCCCCTCCAGTAGCCACGATGACCACGGACGCTTCCCTGATAGGGTGGGGAGGGCTTTTTCAGGGAAAGACTGTCCAAGGCACCTGGTCAGGGATTGAATGTCATTTACACATCAATGTCCTGGAGTTGAGAGCAGTGCTTTTAGCGTTGCAGCACTTTCACGACTCTCTACCTCACTTTTGCGATTCAGACAGACAACATGTCGGTAGTCTGGTACATCAACAAACAGGGGGGAACCAAATCTTACCCCTTATGCCGAAAAGCTTTGAGGATTTGGAAGTGGGCTGTGCCCACCGGGTGCTTTCTATTAGCAACGCACATCCCGGGGAAATCCAACGTGATAGCGGACAAACTGAGAAGAGCGATTCTGTTACCCCATGAGTGGTCCCTCAAACAAAATGTGGCGGAAAGGATATTCCACAGATGGGGCCAGCCTTGCTGTGACCTTTTTGCATCTCCGATGAATGCCAAATGCAGAAGCTACTTTGCCCTCAGCCCTCCACCGGGGGACAGTCCCAGGGATTCACTTGTGCACGATTGGCCCTCTGGTCTCCTGTATACCTTTCCTCCAACCCCACTGATTCCCAGATGCTTGATGAAAGCAAAGGGCTCAGGAAGGACAGTTATTCTGATAGCCCCTTTTTGGCCTCGGCAGATATGGTTCCCCATTCTTCATCAATATCAACTGGAAGAACCTTGGTTTCTGGACCCAGTTTTAGACCTTCTGACGCATTTGTCAGGAGTTCTTCACCCCTCCCTTCAGTCCCTCAAACTGACAGCTTGGCTGCTCCAATTCCCAACCTAGCCAGGTCATATAATCTTTCTTCCGAAGTTCAACATATTCTGGATGTCCTTCAAGAATGCAACTGCAGTCATAACATATGGGTTGTCCTGCCTCAGGCAGCCCTCGGTCAGCCGGATTCCAAAGTCTGGGTCCGACGTCGGCTGATGTCGCATTTCTCTCCGACGTCAGGGCGGCTGGAGTATATAAGCATCAGCTGACGCCATCTTCTTCAGTCTTTCTTACTGCGCGGTGCCCAAAGCAGAAGCAGTTCGCAAGTGCCGGTCGGTCAGCTCCTGTATTCTTCGAAACCGAAGTCATCAAAAAAGCTAAGTACCCCGTTGGGGACCTTTTCTTGCCTCAGCCGATGTCAGAAATTACTGAAAAAGTAAATAATTGTTTGTCTTGTGGTAAACAAATACCTCATAAGGATTTCCACTCTTACTGCCTCCCTTGCCTTGGCCCAGACCATGACGTCTCGGCCTGTGTCACCTGTGCTCGCTTCAATAAGCGCACTCTCAGGCGCCGGGCGGAGTTCGCAGAAGATTTCTTCGGCGACAAATTTCATTATACAATGCCATCGGAACAACCGACAATGCAGACTCCTAAGAAACGAAAAGACCGGGACCGACATCCTCGGCCCGCGTCTTCCACTGACACCACGACAAAACTAACCGCGAGTGCCCCAGTTCCCTATGAGTCAGTTATTCCACCGCTCTGAACCGAAGACACCGCTTTACCGATGCCTCCGATACCGGAGGCCACTCCGACGCCAGTTATTGATTTTCCTCCGGATACCGAAACCGAGGAAATGCCCGAGAACATTGCTGTTGATAAGGTCACTCCTGCACGTGGAGCAGCAAGGCCTCCCATGTCCATTTCTATCAAGGCCTACACACATGCTAAGGCAACCAGCAAGTCCAAGCATCTTACTGCTAAAACCTTACCTCAGCCTACTCCTGAAACACAAATCATGTCTATGGCAGCAGATTTAATTTCCCTGATCAGAGGTTCCCAGGCCCATCCTGAGAGAGGATCCCAGCCTCCTCCTGACAAAAGGCCCAGGGTTGAACCCCCTGACCCTCTCCCTTCAGATGAAGATTCTGAGGACTCTGTTCACTCCGAAAGCCAGGAAGAGCCCTTCCAGACCTATGAGGATTCAGATGCAGAGGACTCCATTTCCTCAGCCTCCCCTCCTGAGGATATTTCTTTTGGGGAAGTTCTGCATTCCATGAGGGAGCATTTCAAGTGGCAAGGCCAGGAATATTCTGATTCCAGAAAGTGCCTTCGAACCTTCCTTAAAAAGCCCCAGCACAGACCCTTAGCTATACCTCCTGTGCTTGATGTTTTGGATGATTTGTATTCTGACTCCAGTGTTACCCCTGATACTCTTCCTCCTGCCCCTGCCAAGCCTGACAGATACTATAGGGTTCCAGAAACCCATTCTCATTTCTTTAAGGCCCATGCTGTTGATTTAGAAACAATTTCCCAGGGGCCTAAAGGGATTTCAGCTACCACCTCCAAAAATCCTTTGCCTTCTAACAGGGAAGCAAGGTCCTTAGAGAGATGGGGGAAGAAGGTTTACACCTCCACTACTTTATCTATGAGAGCTCTCAATTGTCTCTTTCACATGTTTCAATATCAGGATTTCCTGTTAGATGATTTACAGAAAACTTTGGCCTCCCCTGAACCCTTAGATAGGAAGTCTTTGCAGGAGACTGTGCATAATGCTCAACAGGTTAGCAATCACTTTCTACAGTGTGGATATGATGCATTGGAGGCTTCATGTAGGGCAGCTATGACAGGGCTGGTCATTCGTAGCCATGCATGGTTGAAAGAACAACCCTTACCAGATCATGTTAAGGCAAAACTTCTTGACGCACCTTGGAAAAGAACAAGCTTTTGGTGCTAATGCTAAAGATGTGTTAAAGTCCATTGAGGAAAAAGCCAAGTCAGTTCAGACAGTAAAAGATTTCCTTCAGGTTCAGCCGCCCAGATTCAGCAGGAACTGGCCTTCTAAAAACTGGTCCTTTCCTAATCCTGAAAGATCACAAAGGGGCAAAAACAGGCGTGGCCGAGGAAGAGGCCAATACAGAGGATCCTACAGGGGACGACAATGGCAACCAACAAACCAAAGAAGTGACACAGGGGTTTCTCCTGCCCCGCAGGGACAATCTCAATGACTTTCCTCTAGTTCCGCTAACCAAGGAGCAGACAGAGGCTCCTTTGGGGGGAAAGTTATCTCTGTTTTCAAAAAATTGGCACAAACTGACAACAGACAAATGGATTTTGGACATTATAGACCACGGTTACAGGTTCCACTTCCACACTTTGCCAAGAAAACAAGGCATGCCAAACCTTCCACAAAATCAGAGGGCAGAGGCTATAAAGCAAATTTCTCTGCTTGCACAGATAAAAGCAATAGAAAAAGTTCCACAACAAGAACAAGGCCAGGGGTTTTATTCAAGACTGTTCCTTGTTCCAAGAAAAGAAAGTCAATGGAGACCAATATGCGCTTTAACACAGAGGCTCCATCCTCGGCCTCCCCCTGAGGATATTTCTTTGGGGAAGTTCTGCATTCCATGAGGGAACGGCACCAGAAAGAGATGTCAGACTCTACTGTCCATCCTCCTGATAAGGATTCCAGGATGATGGACAGATATGAAATTTTTAGTTCTCGACATTTGCCATGAGATAACTACTTAACCCATTTTACTTCGATCTCCTTCAAGAACTCGGAGATACTCTAAAGGGTAACACAGATGAGGCTATTTTGGAAAAGGTTATAGCTCAGCTTTCTACCCTTAATTCTGTTGTCAACTCATCCATGATCATTTGCTATGCAGCTGAGGGATCGAGTCGAGCAGCAGGTTCAGGATTGCTCTGGGAGACAGTCCTGGATGTGCTTGTGCTCCTTTGCAGAAGCCTTCAAGTCTTCTCATACCCGTTTGATGGCTCTTCATTGTTTGGGTCTAAAGTCAAGGAAACCCTCACTAGGTGTGAGCAGGAAGGAAATCTGCCATAGAGTCCATTTCCACCCTACTAGCCATACACCAAAGGGCAAAGAGGTGGAAAATGTGGTTCCCAAGGAGCTTTCCAGAACACATGTAGTGACCCCTTCAGGGGCAGAGGAAGGCATGGAAGATGCTTTGGCGGCAGAGGCTCAACCAGGGTGGGCAGCAGTCAGAGCTCCTGAGAGGACTGTCCTACTCTGGCAGGGTCACTTTTTGTCCCAGGAATTACATCAGACTTGGGTACAAAACATATACAGGTTACCCATTCCCTTTGAAACACCATTACCCACAAAATCCCAGTTCCCAGCTGAGGAATAACAGTCAAGAAACCAGAACTGCTAAAAAGCACCAGCCAGTCCCGTGGCCAGTGGCCAGAATTACTCCAGGTTTTGTTCCAAAGAAAACAGGGGACTGGAGGCATTTAGACCTAGCATCAATACTTTGTAAGGAGAAGTTCCATGGCACACCAATCAATATCCATTCCAATGATTCTTTTAGTTAGGAATAACCAATAAAATGGCCAACCATGCAAATACTTTTTTCCAGCGGGCCAGATACCATACCGCCCTGGTCAAAACCCAGAGGTCACCAAAGATCAGTGTTATGCTTGACAAGGATACCTGTTTCCATGGAACTCTTAGCCACAAGGCATCACTCATCCAGTCCAGGGTATCACACTCTGTTCTTCAGTGGTCCATTTCAATGGCAAGGCAGTATTCTGATTCCAGAAAGCCTCAACCTTCCTTAAAGAGCACAGGCCCTTGCTATACCTTTCTGGTTTTGGGTGATTTGTATTCTGACTCAGTGTTACCCCTGATACTCTTCCTCCTGCCCTGCCAAGCCTGACAGATACTATAGGGTCCCAGAAACCATTCTCATTTCTTTAAGGGGCCCCTGCTGTTGATTTAGAAACAATTTCACAGGGGCCTAAAGGGGGTTTTAGCTACCACCTCCAAAAATCCTTTGCCTCCAACAGGGAAGCAAGGTCATTAGAGAGATGGGGAAAAGGTTTACACCTCCACTACTTTATCTATGAGAGCTCTCAATTGTCTCTTTCATATGTTTCAATATCAGGATTTCCTGTTAGATGATTTACAGAAAACTTTGGCCTCCTGAACCCTTTAGATAGGAAGTCTTTGCAGGAAACTGTACATAACTCAGCAGGTTAGCAATCACTTTCTGCAGTGTGGATATGATGCATTGGAAGCTTCATGTAGGGCAGCTATGACAGGGCGGTCATTCGAGACATGCATGGTTAAAAAAACAACCTCTACCAGATCATGTTAAGGCAAAACTTCTTGATGCACCTTTGGAAAAGAACAAGCTTTTGGTGCTAATGCTAAAGATGTGTTAAAGTCCATTGAGGAAAAAGCCAATCAGTTCAGACAGTAAAAGATTTCCTCCAGGTTCAGCCCCCAGATTCAGCAGGAATTGGCCTTCTAAAAACTGGTCCTTTCCTAATCCTGAAAGATTTCAAAGGGCAAAACAGGCGTGGCGAGGAAGAGGCCAATACAGAGGATCCTACAGGGGACGACAATGGCAACCAACAAACCAAAGAAGTGACACAGGGGTTTCTCCTGCCCCGCAGGGACAATCTCAATGACTTTCCTCTAGTTCCGCTAACCAAGGAGCAACAGAAGCTCCTTTGGAAATTATCTCTGTTTTCAAAAAATTGGCACAGACTGACAAAGGACAAATGGATTTTGGACATTATAGACCAAGGTTACAGGTTCCACTTCATACCTTACCAAGAAAACAAGGCATGCCAAACCTTCCACAAAATCAGAGGGCAGAGGCTATCAAGCAAATTTCTCTGCTTGCACAGATAAAAGCAATAGAAAAGTTCCACAACAAGAACAAGGCCAGGGTTTTATTCAAGACTGTTCCTTGTTCCAAGAAAAGAAGTCAATGGAGACCAATACTGAACTTATCCGCATTAAACACTTTCTCATAGTACCAAAGTTCAAAATGCTGACTCTACAGCAACTCCTTCCCATGCTGGGCAAGGGGTCTTGGCTGATTACTCTGGACCTCAAGGAGGCATACCTGCATGTCCCTATCAGACACAGCTGCAGAAGATACCTCAGATTTCTTGCAGGGCCAGAGCAGTACCAATGCTCAGCATTGCCATTTCGCTTATGTATTGAGCCCAGAGAAATCACAAAATGCCTGGCATCAGTAATTGCTCATTGCAGGCTCCAGGGATTCAAATTTACCCTACCTGGATGACTGCCTCATACAAGCGACAACAAATGATTTGACAAAAACTTGAATTATGTCATACACTTGCTACAGGCTCTGGGATACACAGTCAACTTCCAAAAGTCAAGACTTCAGCCATCCCAGCAAATAACCTTCTTAGGAGCCAAACTAGACACAGCCTCTCAAATGGCTTACCTGACAGAAGACAAGCAAAGAAGTTAACTCATTATTTCAAAGGTTTGGCAAAGCTCACCCAGATGACTGCAAGGAGTTTCCTACAGGCCCTGGGTTACATGGCATCCTGCATTCTCCTGGTTCCATTAGCAAGACTACACATGAGAAAGCTTCAATGGTACCTAAAAAGCTTATGGTCACAACACAGCAACAACCTAGAAGCAAATATCCCACTCATTCCATGCCTACAAAAGGAATTCTATGGTGGGCCTCAGCAAGCCAGTCAAACACAGGTATGTCATTCAAAAACCTCAGATAACACAGACCATGACCACAGATGCCTCAGACCTTGGATGGGGCACATGGAAGGCAGATGTATTCAAGGACAATGGTCTCCAAAGGAAACACATCTGCATATCAACCAAAAGAAATGCTGGCAGTAATGCATGCCATCGAGGCCTTTCAACAACTTCAACAAGGCCACCTATTAATATGGACAGACAACACCACTGTGATGTGGTACATAAACAAGCAGGGGCACCCATTCTTACCCCCTTTGCAGACTGACAATGAATCTTTGGGAAAATCACTGAGCCTAAACATACAGTTACAATCCCAGTTTGTTCCAGGCAAAGACAATGTTCTGGCGGACAGCCTAAGCAGGAATTTCCTAGACCCACGAATGGAGGTTACATCCAGACATCTTCAGACTCACCTCGACATGGGGCAGGCCAGAAGTAGACCTATTTGCCTCCCACCTCAATCATCATCTACAAAAGTTCTGCTCAAGGACATATCATCCACAAGCTGGAAAATAGATGCTCTCTCATTCAACTGGAACCCTAAAATCTATGCATTCCCACCTCTGCCACTGATGACCACAGTGTTACTAAAGATCAAAGCAGACAAGCCAAGGGATCCTAATAGCTCCAGACTGGCCAAGACAACACTGGTACCCACTACTACGGAGCATATGTCACAACAAAGTGGGCCCTTCCCAATGGCCCAACTTTGACTCAACACAACTTCAGGACAGTTCATCCCAACATCCAGACGCTGCAGCTAACAGCTGGGAGATCCCATAAATAACCTATTCTCTCTCCAAGGAAGTTCAGCGGATACTAACAGAAGCCTCAGACCATCCACCAGAAAGGTTTACTCAGCAAATGGAAGAGATTCAGCATTTGGAATACCAGCAAGGGTCATGATGCATCATTTTGACATCCCTCATCCTGGAATACTTGGCAGATATGCCATAAAGGACTCTATAAAATACATGCTTCAGCTATTCAGCTAGATACAACACTGATCCACCTGTGTTTTCACATCCTTTGTTAAGGCAAAGAGGTGGAAAAATGTGGTTCCCAAGGAGCTTTCCAGAACACATGTAGTGACCCCTTCAGGGGCAGAGGAAGGCAATGGAAGATGCTTTGGCGGCAGAGGCTCAACCAGGGTGGGCGGGAGTCAGAGCTCCTGAGAGGACTGTCCTACTCTGGCAGGGTCACTTTTTTTGTGCCCAGGAATTACATCAGGGACTTGGGTACCCTTTTGTAGAACCATTACCCACAGATGTTTCCCCAGAATCGCAGAAGAAACCAAACTCTGAAAATCAGCAGTCCCACCAATAATCAAATCCCAGTTCCCAGGGACTGGGATTGGAATTACTTTTTTAGTTCCAAACAAAACCAAAGGACTGGCATACTACCACATCAAAATGGCCAGACCATGCAGAGATCACTTGTGTTTCCAGCTGGGGGCCAGTCATTACCAATTTCGAGCTCTGCCCTTTGGCCTCACTACAGCACCCAGAGTGTTCACCAAATGTATGGCAGTGGTTATGGCTCACCTGAGGCATCTAGGATACCGGGTGTTTCCGTATCTGGACGACTGGCTCCTATCCGCCACCACCAGGCATCAACTCATCCAGTCCAGGGATCATACAATCAATCTCTGTTCTCAGATAGGAATAACCATAAATTTCGAAAAATCTGCCTTATTACCATCGCAACATATCTCATTTATCAGAGCAGACCTAGACACCATCACCGCCCTGGTCAAATTACCTCTAGAAAGAGTCACCTCCCTAAGAAATCAGGTGTCATGCTTGTTACAAGAAAAGAAAGTACCTGCTTCTCAGGTGCTAAAACTCTTAGGCACAATGGCAGCTTCCCTCATAGCAGTACCACTGGGCTGGATGCACATGCGGATACTCCAATGGTTGCTTTTCACCCAGTGGTCCTACCAACAGCTTCCAATGTCATTCAAGATTCTGTTGATGGATGCTTGCAAAAGAGACCTTCTCTGGTGGATGAACAGCCACCAGGTGACAGTTGACCATTTATACCCCCAGTAGCCACGATGACCAGACGCTTCCCTGATAGGGTGGGGAGGGCTTTTCAGGAAAGGCTGGGCACCGGTCAGAGATAGAATGTCATTTACACATCAACGTCCTGGAGTTGAGAGCAGTGCTTTTAGCGTTGCAGCACTTTCACCTCTACCTCACTTTGCGATTCAGACAGACAACATGTCGGTAGTCTGGTACATCAACAAACAGGGGAACCAAATCTTACCCCTTATGCGAAAGCTTTGAGGATTTGGGTGTGCCCACCGGCGCTTTATTAGCAATGCACATCCTGGGAAATCCAACGTGATAGCGGACAAACTGAAAAAGCGATTCTGTTACCCCAGTGGTCCCTCAAACAAAATGTGGTGGAAAGGATATTCCCAGATGGGGCCAGCCTTGCTGTGACCTTTTGCATCTCTGATGAATGCCAAATGCAGAAGCTACTTTGTCAGCCCTCCACGGGGACAGTCCCAGGGATTCACTTGTGCACGATTGGCCCTCTGGTCTCCTGTATGCCTTTCCTCCAACCCCACTGATTCCCAGATGTTTGATAAAGCAAAGGGCTCGGAAGGACAGTTTTATTCTGATAGCCCCTTTTTAAACAGGACCTTGGTTTCTGGCCCTGACCTGCATTTTGGTTCCACCTTAGTTCAAACTACATCATAAAAGCTTCTGGTCCTAAAGCTTTTTATTCTCAACCAGCACAACTGAGCAATATCCACTCATTATTCAAAGGAATTTTGGTGGGCCTCAGAGCCAGTCAAACACAGGTATGTCATTCAAAACCTCAGATAACACAGACCATGACCACAGATGCCTCAGACCTTGGATGGGGCACATGGAAGGCAGATGTATTCAAGGACAATGGTCTCCAAAGGAAACACATCTGCATATCAACCAAAAGAAATGCTGGCAGTAATGCATGCCATCGAGGCCTTTCAACAACTTCAACAAGGCCACCTATTAATATGGACAGACAACACCACTGTGATGTGGTACATAAACAAGCAGGGGGGACCCATTCTTACCCCCCTTTTCAGACTGACAATGAATCTTTGGGAAAATCACTGAGCCTAAACATACAGTTACAATCCCAGTTTGTTCCAGGCAAAGACAATGTTCTGGCGGACAGCCTAAGCAGGAATTTCCTAGATCCCACGAATGGAGGTTACATCCAGACATCTTCCAGACTCACCTCGACATGGGGCAGGCCAGAGTAGACCTATTTGCCTCCCACCTCAATCATCATTCTACAAAAGTTCTGCTCAAGGACATATCATCCACAAGCATGGAAAATAGATGCCTCTCATTCAACTGGAACCCTAAATCTATGCATTCCCACCTCTGCCACTGATGACCACAGTGTTACTAAAGATCAAAGCAGACAAGCCAAGGGGATCCTAATAGCTCCAGACTGGCCAAGACAACACTGGTACCCACTACTACGGAGCATATGTCACAACAAAGTGGGCCCTTCCCAATGGCCCAACTTCTGACTCAACACAACTTCAGGACAGTTCATCCCAACATCCAGACGCTGCAGCTAACAGCCTGGGAGATCCCATAAATAACCTGATTACTCTCTCCAAGGAAGTTCAGCGGATACTAACAGAAGCCTGCAGACCATCCACCAGAAAGGTTTACTCAGCAAATGGAAGAGATTCAGCATTTGGAATACCAGCAAGGGTCATGATGCATCATTTTTGACATCCCCCTCATCCTGGAATACTTGGCAGATATGCTGCATAAAGGACTTCATGTAAAATACATGCTTCAGCTATCTCAGCTAGATACAACACTGATCCACCTGTGTTTTCACATCCTTTGTTAAGGCAATTTCTTAGAGGAATCAAGAATATAAAGCCACCAAGAAAGGCACCAGTGCCAGCTTGGGACCTCAATTTTGTCCTAGAAAATTGACTCTACCTCCTTTGAGCCAGCAGCTTCTGTGGATTTACAATTTCTTTCATGGAAGACAGCTTTCCTGTTGGCAATTACCTCAGCAAGAAGGGTTTCGGAATTACAGGCCTAATGGCAATACCACCTCATAATTTCACAGAGACAGGGTCTCATTAACCAACCCTACCTTTCTGCCAAAAGTGGTATCTAGGGTTTCTTTAAATCAAGCAATTCACCTGCCTACTTTCTTCCCAATCCTGAGAACAAGGGGAAAGACTGTTGCATACCTTGGACATTCACAGACAACTTGCTACTACCTGGACAGAACCAAGACCAGTAGGAAGTCTGATCAGCTTTTTTTAGCTTATGCCCCTGCAGTACAAGGAAAAGCAATTTCAAACAGACTATTTCAAAATGGATTGGACATTGCATCAGATTCTGTTATTCCTTCCATGGAAAGTGTGCCAGCCAATGTCAGACCACACTCCACCAGAGCTACAGCCACCTCTACAGCCTTTTAGAGAGGGGTGCCTACAAAGGACATTCTAGAAGCTGCTACATGGAGCTCCGTGCATACATTTTCCAAACACTGCAACCTCCCTTTATATTCCAGATCCAGAGCAGGCTTTGCTTCGGCAGTCCTGCAGGGTTGATAGCTACACCATCCCTTTCTTAGAGCATACCACCTCCCCCAGCTAAGCTTTGGTATTCAACCCATATGTTATGACTGCAGTTGCATTCTTGAAGGACATAGTACAGTTTTGTACCTACCATAAATGTAGATGTCCGATAGATATGCAACTGCAGTCGGTTTCCTCCCTCCATCCCTCTATGCCTTGGGTCCACTCCTATCCCTGTTATCCTTAGCTGGGGATATCTGTTATGGTGTATCTGTTTATTGCTTATCTGTTGTCTGGAAACCTATTTTGTCTTCCAATTTGATTGCAGCCTTCCTTGGAGGGCACCTGGCATCTGGGGCAAGAAACACTGTTGATGGATGCTTGCAAAAGAGACCTTCTCTGGTGGATGAACAGCCACCAGGTGACAGTAGGTTGACCATTTATACTACCCCCTCCAGTAGCCACGATGACCACAGACGCTTCCCTGATAGGGTGGGGAGGGCTTTTTCAGGAAAAGGCTGTGCAAGGCACCAGGTCAGAGATAGAATGTCATTTACACATCAACGTCCTGGAGTTGAGAGCAGTGCTTTTAGCGTTGCAGCACTTTCACGACTCTCTACCTCACTTTTGCGATTCAGACAGACAACATGTCGGTAGTCTGGTACATCAACAAACAGGGGGGAACCAAATCTTACCCCTTATGCCGAAAAGCTTTGAGGATTTGGAAGTGGGCTGTGCCCACCGGGCGCTTTCTATTAGCAATGCACATCCTGGGGAAATCCAACGTGATAGCGGACAAACTGAAAAGAGCGATTCTGTTACCCCACGAGTGGTCCCTCAAACAAAATGTGGTGGAAAGGATATTCCGCAGATGGGGCCAGCCTTGCTGTGACCTTTTTGCATCTCTGATGAATGCCAAATGCAGAAGCTACTTTGCCGTCAGCCCTCCACCGGGGGACAGTCCCAGGGATTCACTTGTGCACGATTGGCCCTCTGGTCTCCTGTATGCCTTTCCTCCAACCCCACTGATTCCCAGATGTTTGATAAAAGCAAAGGGCTCGGGAAGGACAGTTATTCTGATAGCCCCTTTTTGGCCTCGGCAGATATGGTTCCCCTTTCTTCATCAATATCAACTGGAAGAACCTTGGTTTCTGGACCCAGTGTTAGACCTTCTGATGCATTTGTCAGGAGTTCTTCACCCCTCTCTTCAGTCCCTCAAACTGACAGCTTGGCTGCTCCACTTCCCAACCAAGCCAGGTCATATAATCTTTCTTCCGAAGTTAAACATATTCTGGTTTCCTCTCATAAAGTCTCCACTAGGAAATTGTACAGTAGTAAATGGAAACATTTTGTTTACTGGGCTTCTCGACGAGATATTGATCCCTATGTTGCCCCTCTTGATATGGTTCTGGAATTTCTCACGATGATTTTTCAGGAAGGTGCTGCAGCGGCCACTGTTATAGTTCAATTGGCCGCTATATCTAATTTTCACTTGGGGATTGAAGGATCTAATCTTATATCACACAGATTACGCTATCTTCTCTAACAACAGAATAAGAGGAAATGCAGTATCCACAGCAAAAACAGCCAAGATGTTTATTGAAACACTCACAGCGATAGTCAATTACATAAACATAATTCACGGTTAAGCGCTTTCACCTATCCAAGTAGGCTTCTTCAGATTCTGTTACCCCACGAGTAGTCCCTCAAACAAAATGTGGCGGAAAGGATATTCCACAGATGGGGCCAGCCTTGCTGTGACCTTTTTGCATCTCTGATGAATGCCAAATGCAGAAGCTACTTTGCCGTCAGCCCTCCACCGGGGGACAGTCCCAGGGATTCACTTGTGCATTATTGGCCCTCTGGTCTCCTGTATGCCTGTCCTCCAACCCCACTGATTCCCAGATGTTTGATGAAAGCAAAGGGCTCGGGAAGGACAGTTATTCTGATAGCCCCTTTTTGGCCTCGGCAGATATGGTTCCCCTTTCTTCATCAATATCAACTGGAAGAACCTTGGTTTCTGGACCCAGAGTTAGACCTTCTGATGCATTTGGAGTTCTTCACCCCTCTCTTCAGTCCCTCAAACTGACAGCTTGGCTGCTCCACTTCCCAACCAAGCCAGGTCATATAATCTTTCTTCCAAAGTTCAACATATTCTGGTTTCCTCTCATAAAGTCTCCACTAGGAAATTGTACAGTAGTAAATGGAAACATTTTGTTTACTGGGCTTCTCGACGAGATATTGATCCCTATGTTGCCCCTCTTGATATGGTTCTGGAATTTCTCACGACGATTTTTCAGGAAGGTGCTGCAGCGGCCACTGTTATAGTTCAATTGGCCGCTATATCTAATTTTCACTTGGGGATTGAAGGATCTAATCTTATATCACACAGATTATGTAAAGCCTTTTTGAAAGGGACTCATCACCTAAGGCCACCCATCAGACAACCAGTTGCACCATGGAACCTAAATTTAATATTATCTCAGTTGATGCTTCCCCCCTTTGAGCCTACATCCTCTTGCCCCTTGAAATTCATATCATGGAAAACATTATTTTTGGTGGCTATCACTTCAGCTCATAGAGTTTCTGAACTTCAAGCTCTTTCTATTAGGCACCCTTACTTAGTATTTTTTCCTGATAGAGTATCTCTCAGGACAAATCCCTCCTTTCTTCCGAAGGTCTTCTTCAAAACTAATCTGAATCAGTCTGTTGAGTTGCCCACCTTTTTCAGACATCATTCTAACAAAATGGAGTATATGCTGCATAAACTTGATGTCCACAGGCAGTTGAGATTTTACTTGGACAGAACAAAGGATTTTAGAAAATCTGAACAGCTTTTTGTCTCCTACGCTAATAACAAAAAAGGGCTATCTGTGTCTAAAGTTACCTTGTCTAAATGGTTATCAGACTGCATAAAATCTGTATACTCTTCAACTAATCAGACCTTAGAATACAAGGTGAAAGCTCATTCCACTAGGGCGGTATCCACATATTTAGCTCACGCCGCTCATTTGCCTTTGGACACCATTTGTGCAACCGCCACATGGTCAAAACAACATACGTTTATCATTCATTACAAAGTGGACAGGGCCTCCAGGGACAGAGCTTCCTTTGGTTCCACTGTTCTCAGGAATGTACTCCCGTGAGCCACCCAGGGTTTGGGTGCTTGGGACACTACCCACGTGTAAGAACAAATGGCGAGATTGAACAACTTCACATAAAGAAGTTAGGTTCTTACCATAACGTTCCATGTGAGTTGTTCATCTCGCCTTTGTTCTTACATTTCCCACCCTCCATTCCCCTCCGGGTTCTTGAAGACCAGTTACGACTGGAGGTCTGGTTGGGTTTGTCTATTGTCTTTTTCTTCTAACAGACTTTCTTCCTGTGGTTAACTGTACATATATGTTTTATATATATATGTTTTTATATGTTTTTTATATATACACATATTGACATTTAGGGTATGTTAGGCTGTTCCTTTGTTGCTGGATTCAGCAAACTAGATCTGAGGGTTAGTCAGAGAGCATCATGGGATAGGTGCTGTGCCTCGAGCTACTGAAAGATCTTGAGCTTGGAAAGCAGCCGACTCGGAGCTGATGGATTGGCTCTGTACCCACGTGTAAGAACAAAGGTGAGATGAACAACTCACATGGAACATTATGGTAAGAACATAACTTCTTTTTTTATCCCATGGTCTGTGGACTTTCAGCACTATGAATAATAGTTCTCATATTACATTTTTTCAAGTCAATAATTACATGTCTTTGCCAATTAGTATTCGTACAAAGTGTGCAATGCTGAAATTACCACTAACAAGAACAATAGTCTGTATGTAATAGTTATGTTTTAATAATTCATATAGAAATTCAGACACTGTGAAGACTAGCAATGGTTCTAAGGTTATTAGACCTTATTAGCTACACGCCTCATGAGTTCAGTATAATGACTCAATTATTGACCACTTTGGTCTTTGATAATCTACTGAATCTATTGACTATATTTATCATGACAGTTCTTGGTGTTGCTTTAGATGCCAAACTGTCAGTAGGGCAGCGACACGATACCATGGCAGATGTCTGCTGGTCCTGTGCTTTTTAAATTATTTTTTTTCACTGCTGGCCTTTTCAGCTAACATGCTGACACAGTAAAAAGCATGTGAGGAGGATACACTTTATTTTACAGGAATCTTCAAGTTAATTGGAACTAATTTCTTTAAGTATAATAATGTCTTTTAAAGAAATATTGGGAATTCTGTAGGAGCAGTAATGTTATTTTTAATATTTCCATATTAGTACTTGTTAGTTTGGAGTCCATTTTTTTATTTGATGTTGTGATTTGCTTATGGTATAAATATATTCTCATTCAGATCACATGTTTAGCTGTATGCAACATAAAAAAGTATATGATATAATGCCCATAAAGACAGTGGAGGCAGGAAATAAAAAATACTAGTTTATGTAGTAATCCACAAATTCAAATGTCGGCCCACTTAGCTTGATAACTTCAAAAAAAAAAAATAAACAGCACCATAATTGTTTTCCTGTCACAATTTACAGTCTACACAGCCTCTTCAACAAGTAGACTATCTCACAACACAAGATAAATTCTAAGGCTGCAGCTTCTGACATCTGCAGAACTCACGCAGGAACAGATGTCAGCTTTAAGTACAGCTGCTTCCACATGTGTATTCCACAGAAATAATCCAGATGTAACCCCAAATGGGCTATTTACTTTATGCTCTCAAAGTCTTCCTTCATATGCACCTCAATCTGGAAATAACATTTCTGGCTTTCTGCTTCAGGCACCATCCTTATACATCACGCTAATCAATAAACAAGAGACTTTTGTAAGAATACTCCCACATGCTATATTTCATTTCACATTTAAGTACATAATTAAAAACATAAACACATTCTCTACCAACATGTTGCAACATAAATGTGTAAACACACATAAATGCATGTGAACACACACACACAGACAGACACACACACACACACACACACACACACACACACACACACACACACACACACACACGCGAGCTAGCACACACACACACACACACACACACACACACACACACACACACACACACACACACACACACACACACATATATATATGGGTTCACTACATAATCTCGAAATTTTGAAATACCGAATGTCAAAATCTTGAGACTATATACCTGAAATCCCTAAATGCTGAAAGACCAGAAGCGCGAAATTCAAAATCCCGAATGTACAACACACATACAGCACACACATGCACATACACACAACCCCCCCACAATCAAACATATCATCCTACACTACAGATAAGCAGGGGGGCAAGCCCCCCTAGTTAAATATACCAACGCCGAGATTGTACAAACAGACACACAAGGGAAACTTACACCCACACATTTTACAGTCCCTCACACACATCACAGTCACAACACACACTAACACACACTAAAGCCCCTAACCAACACACTTACACATAGATATTAACCTGAATTCCACCTATCCATCCACAAACTGCAACACCAGAAGTGCTACTTCAATATCTCCGTACATCGGGATTTTGAATTTCGTGCTTCTGGTCTTTCGATATTTAGGGGTTTCGGCTATATGGTCTTGAGATTTTGACATTCGGTATTTCAAACTTTCGAGATTATGTAGTGAACCCATATATATATATATATATATATATATATATATATATATATATATATATATATATATATTCACACACTCAAAGCTGTAGCAAGGCAGTTTGGTGCCTGAGGTGACACACCCATCTTAAGCTCTCTGCCCCACCCCAACCCCTTGCCAGCCTCATCCCCCAGTCCCTTGCTGGCTTTTCTCCAGCCCAATTTCCCCATTGAAATGCATAAGTAAAGGCGTGTCATCTGCTGCTTCAATATAGATTCTGATGAGTGTATCTACTTTTTTAATGCCTTCCACATTCCCACTCAATGCACCAAACTGACACTCTGGCTCATCCCTGCACCCAATTTGTTCTTTCCAGGTATCCCTGTAGCTCCTTTCTAGCAGTCTTGTATATATCCCATCACCAGATCAGTGCTTCAACTACTCAGGAAGTTGGCTTTTTAGCACAAGTCAAAAGAGCTGGGAATTGAGGACTCTAAAGTAAATCACTGCCAAGAAAATGGAAGCCATCAAATAGCACTGGTTGGTTGAAATTCCTACCTGGAATAGTGATATGCAATGATGCCAGCAAGCCTAGTGCTTACACATGTCCACCACCTGTGGACTTTTTCTGTCAGTCTCCTTCAACACAGCATTTGAGGCTCCTGGTTTCCATCAGAGGCTGTGCAGCCAGTGGTGACTCCTCCACTTCTGGCCCTGGGATAGGAAAGCTTTGGCTGGTTCACTCTATCCTCCCAGCTGATTGCATAAGTGGCCCAAGTCCATTCTTGAACTCCTGTCACAAGTGGCATAAATGTACATCTTGTCTCTGTGCCATCTCACCTCTGAGGAATGCATTTGCATATTTAGTATGTATGGTGTGCTACGATATGAGATATTGAAAGGGCACATTTAGGGGTTCCTCCTGGAGTTATAAGCTCCCTGTAATTGAAGCTTATATGTGTTTACAATAGCAATCCATTTTCTAGAAGCAGCTGGCACTGGTGAGTATAGTTTGCGCTCTTATATGAGCAGTTCCTGGATTCGCTGAAACGTCTGAAAAAGATAAAGTATGCTATATTTCTGCATGACGCTGGGGAAGAAGCTCTGATGGTGTTTAATGCCTTTACATTTCTTGAAGAATCAAAAGACAGCACAGCAGCAGTTAGGGAGAAGATCAAGAATTATTGTAAGATTGAAAAGAAAACATTTTATCTGTCATATGTTCTTTATAAGGGCACAAGGCCCAAGAGAAATAATAGGTGGTTATTATTACTAAGCTGAAGAATCAAGCCAGAAACTGCATAATCTGATGAGCTACATGACTCAGTAGTAGTTGCTCTTGTGATATAACAATGATAAAATAAGAGGTAGGCTTTTAAGAGGAAAAGGTGCCAGGAAGCATGAAGCAGATTAAATATAAGCCCAGTATACTAGGTGTGTGCGTAGCATGAGAAAAAACACTATTTTGCTTGTTGAGTTTTGCAGATGTTGTAGTAGAAAAGAACCATTTTAAAAGCTATGCAAAAGGAAACACAATTGTGCTCATATCTGTCTGCATGTTGTTGAGCAGAAACATGAACATGAGCTATTTGCTGGCACTGATCTCAGAAACAGTAAGACAAGAGTGCAAGGTAGAAAATGGAGAAGAAACGCCTAGAATTAATAAGTGAAATGTTGAATTTAAAGTAGTCACCTAAGTACAGAGTGAATTTGATGTCTGAAGAGACTGCTGAAGCACTGAAGATAAAAATAATAGAACAGAGAGCTTTTTTGAATGTGGCTAGCATGTTCAAAGCCTTAAGTGAAGCCACTGAGTCAAAATATGACATCTGAATATATACTGTATAAAAAAAACAAAACATAAAACCTATGAAGATGTGATTGTGTATTGTCACACTTAAACCAGCTGATTCTCCTAAAGCTCTGCCTAAGACAGTCTGAGAAACTATGACTGGTGGGGAAATACCCACCAAGGGTTGTTGTGAAGGCTGACTCCAAAGGCAGAGGGCTTGTATATGCTTGCAAGAGCATTATTTTCCCAATAACACACACCATGGAGGGCATTATTGTGCTTGGAGAATCTGTTAAAATATTTTATATATTTTTTTTATTACTCTATACTTTTTAAATATTTTTGATGTAAAATATTTTCTCTGCTTAATGTTTCAAACTTGATGTAACAATGAAATATTTTACATCTAAAATATTAAGTTATGCAAGTACTTAATGATAACACACACACACACACACACACACACACACACACACACACACACACACACACACACACACACACACACACACACACACGCACACACTTAGAAATGAAAATAGACTCACACATATACACAAACACATACACATACAGGTCTCCATCACTATGATCTTCTTATCTGTAGCCCATTACAATTACAAGTAGCTACTGTGAGTTACCAGTAGTTTTTGACAGCTACCTGTAGTGTCAGTTACCTGTAGATATTCGTCATATTGATCATTGCTGCAGTAGCCTTAGCTTTATGTGTTGTATCCTGCCAAGGATATAACAGACAGACAGCTTCCAAAGCTTCAGTGCAACTTCCACATGCCCAAACTGTCGAGCTGCTCAAGCTGAGTTGACTAAAAGAAAAGTTTGCGTGCAAAGACCTTCAGAGCTCTCCTGACGCCAAAGAGTACAATCCTCTCAGGGTTTCGAGGATTAATGATCGGTTATGCTTTCCTTTGCTGGGAAGATAAGTTCCCTTTGGGGAAAAAATTCCATTTTCTTACATGTACTCATTTTTTTTTTTTTTGCTTTCTCTTCTGGAAAATTATTTTAAAGCTAGAAGTGTTGTGTTTAAATTTACTGTCTTCAGACTGCAATGTACTTTTAAATGGAGCACTGTTTTTTTTCTGTCAGATTAAAAGTAGACTAAACTAAGTGATAACATATTTTCTGTGGATAAATTGTTTTTATTTGTTTGTTGTGGGGCTGCCACAGTTTTTGAAAGTGCTTTTTACTATATTTTTTTCTGTCACAAAAGTATCTTTTGAGGACTGGTAGTTTTACTGGCATTTGCTAAGTGTCTTCTTTAGGAAAGAGGCACCATTGTTGGCTTGAACATGGAATAGATTGTTGGAACCATGGTTGGTCCTTCTTACAGCCACAAAAACAAAAAGTTAAGCAAACAACCTTTGCCACCACAGCAAGCTAGCAATTTGCCTCAGCCACAGTTCAGTGACTCTGCTGTGGCAATTTGTTGTACCTCAGACCACTCATCTTTTAACAGCCAACCCCTATAGCCACTATAGACTGGAGTTAGCCATGTCCTGTGCGGCTATTGGAGTCCCTACAGTGGTCAAGGGAGAGCCACTCTTGTCAGTCCTGGGAAAGGGTTCAGGGAGGCTTTCCCTGTTCTGTCAGAATGTTAAGACATATTGGGCGGCGCAGGTGTTAAGTTAATGCTGTCGCCCAACAGCAATTTCTCCGGTTTTATTCTTAGGGGCCATGCCTTCTGTGAGTTGTTCTGTTCTCCTCATGTCATGGGTTTCTCTCTGGGTACCTGGTTTCCCCACTTTCTAGAGCCATGCTTCTAGAGCATTCCCGGCCTATATGCTGCCAGAAACAGGATCTGTGGAACCTACTTCCGTTTTCCGGTTAACAAATAAAATAAAATAGAATAAAAATGTTGTGCCTATCCCTGTGGAAGCAGCAGATGTCATTAGTAACACAGATGGCCCCATTTTTTCCTGTCAAAAAGAAACAGAAAACTGAGCATTTATGTACTCCTCAAATTTCTTTGTATAGGAGTAGTTTACTGGGAATGGATCAGGGTTTAATTCAGGCTATTGATCCTTCTTGCAAAGTAGTTTCTGGTAAAAGATAGATGAATGCCTCTTTTTCTGAAGAGATTTAATATTCAATAACAGGCTTTTACCATATTGAATCCACAATATATGAAATATAGAGCCTTGCTGTTATAAAAGTCAAGTGGCATTGTAATTGCACAGCTTTAAAACTTGTGGATGTCATAAAACAAACATAAAAGTGAAAACCCTTCTGATGTAAATAATGGACAAGCGCTTTCAGCTTTTTCAAGCCTTCTTCAGATCCAAGTAGGTAAGCTGGGTTCAGTGTTTAAAAGTTGGTATCATCCAATGAAACAACCTACAGTGAATGATGAATGTTAACCAATCAAGTTAGTCCATTGGTACACACCTCCATAGCTTGAAGTTAAAACTCTTTATTTAAAACTCTTTGTTTAAAACAACATGACAGTTTGATGTTTCTAAGACAGACTCAGACATATTTTCAGAAGGAATATTAGTAAAGTCTTTTCAGTAGGTTCTAGTTAAAAGAAAAAACTCTGCATAGAAGCCAAGATTTGAGAGAAAAAGGCGAAAAATAAAAATAAAAATGGTCATTTAGGGCGCTTCTTTTTATTTCATTTCAACAATTTCTTTGGGACATCAGAGCCTAAGTCAGTATACCTAAGATTTCTGGCAATGAAAACAGGTCATAAGTGAGCATAGCTCATTACTCGTCTATTTTTAAGAAAAGGTTTTAAGGGAACACAGCCATTAAGGCCAGGGGGGTTATCTGCCCTCAGCCACATTATCCATTTGGCTTCCTCTTTCTCAGTCAGATTGGTCAGGTGTCCTTCTCTGGAAGTAAAATGTATCTTTGAAATGACCTTGAAAACAAAGCTATGTCTCTCATACTCACGTAAATGAAGGAAAAGAATTTGTTTCCTTTCAGTTGCGTATATCAGATTGATGTTTGATAATTCTTTCCTTTAGCTCCATATTAGTTTTTCCAGCATAAAATGCTGTGCAGGAAGTGCAGGTAGCTATGTAAACAATATTGCTGGTTAGGCAATTAGCTAATCCGTGAAAAACAAATGTCTGTTTAGTAACCGGATGCTTAAATGTGTTGCTACAATTGATTACATTGCAGACCTTGCAGAAGCCACATTTCTTTGTTCCTGATGAATTATTATGTATGTAGTTGTTACATATCCCATCATTTGAGCATAAAATCCTTTTGAAATTCTTTTTATTTTTGAAAAGAAAACTTGGGTTATCTGCAACAATCTCTTTTAACTTTTTAGCCAAAGTTAGAATCGGCCAGAATTTTCTGATCACCTGGCATACGTTGTTATGGTCCATAGTGTAAGTCAAATTGACCCTTAAGTTAGATGTTCTTTTAGGTATAGCTAGGGATGGTGTATTTCCGTCTTCTCTGACCTTAGAGGAATAAAAAGGTTTGCCTTTTCCTTTACATATGTCATTAATTCTGGTCTTGTTTAGTTCTAAACTTCTCTTTCCATAGTCTCGTTGGCTGAAATTATTAATAAGCCTCTCTTCTTCCTGGAGAAAGGTTGCCTCTTCTGTACACAACTTTGAAATCCTTGCAGTTTGATTTTCAACAAATGTGCCAATAGTTATGCAATCTTGGTTTTAGCCAACTGGGAGAGAGCTTGGTCCAAGGATGCTAATAACATTTGGAATGACCAGATAATTCTGTACAATCAGTTTGTGGATGACACCTTCATTGTATGCATAGCCGGCCTTAGGCATAGGCCAACTAGGTGGCCGCCTAGGGCGCCGCTTTAGTAGGGACACTTTTCCAGTATTTATTTGGTGTAGGTAGTCCAGGATGGGGGCACTGGGTGGTGTGGTGGGGGGTGCCATGGTGCCCTTTTGCCTAGGGCACCAGTTGACCTAAGGCCGCTCATGATTGTATAGAAGGGCAAAGAAGAAGATTTAAGAAGCTTTGTTCACTTCCTGTCACAGACCACTACTTTCCTGAAATTTGATGTAAAAACATCTAGAGAGATGATTGACTTTCTGGATGCGAGATTATCTCTTGATCCGGGGAAGGGAATAGACACTTACCTCTATAGGAAAGATATGTGGCGAAACCACATGCTCCATTTTTCCAGTATGGATCCCAGGCATATTTTCTCTAACATTGTTAAAAATTGTAACAAGTTAAAAGAGATTGTTGGAGATAACCCAAGTTTCCTTTTCAAAAATAAAAAGAATCTCAAAAGGATTTTATGCTCAAATGATCGGATATATAACAACTATGTACATAATAATTCATCAGGAGCAAAGAAATGTGGCTTCTGCAAGGTCTGCAATGTAATCAATTGTAGCAACGCATTTAAGCATCCATAAATAGACATTTGTTTTTCATGGATTAGCTAATTGCTTAACCAGCAATATTGTTTACATAGCTACCTGCTCTTCCTGCACAGCATTTTATGTTGGAAAAACTAATATGAAGCTAAAGGAAAGAATTATCAAACATCAATCTGATATATGTAACAGAAAGGAAACAAATTTTCTTTTCTTTCATTTACGTGAGCATGAGGGACATAGCTTTGTTTTCATGGTCATTTCAAAGATACATTTTACTTCCAGAGAAGGAGACCTGACCAATCTGACTGAGAGAGAGGAAGCCAAATGGATAATGCGGCTGAGGGCAGATAACCCCCCTGGCCTTAATGGCTGTGTTCCCTTAAAACCTTTTCTTAAAAATAGATGAGCAATGAGCTATGCTCACTTATGACCTGTTTTCATTGCCAGAAATCTTAGGTATACTGACTTAGACTCTGATGTCCCAAAGAAATTGTTGAAATGAAATAAAAAGAAGCGCCCTAAATGACCATTTTTATTTTTATTTTTATTTTTCACCTTTTTCTCTCAAATCTTGACTTCTATGCAGAGCTTGTTCTTTTAACTAGAACCTACTGAAAAGACTTTACTAATATTCCTTCTGAAAATATGTCTGAGTCTGTCTTAGAAACCTCAGACTGTCATGTTGTTTTAAACAAAGAGTTTTAACTTCAAGCTATGGAGGTGTGTACCAATGGACTAACTTGATTGGTTAGCATTCAAAATTCACTGTAGGTTGTTTCATTGGATGACACCAACTTTTAAACACTGAACCCAGCTTACCTACTTGGATCTGAAGAAGGCTTGAAAAAGCTGAAAGCGCTTGTCCATTGTTTACATCAGAAGGGTTTTTCACTTTTATGTTCGTTTTATGACATCCACATGTTTTAAAGCTGTGGAATTACAATGCCACTTGACTTTTACAACAGCAAAGCTCTTGTGTCTTTCGGCTTTTCCCGGTTAGGGGTTGCCACAGCGGAACACCGGTCCGCTAATGATTGGCAGTAGAGTTTCATGTGCTGGCTTTCCGGGCGTAACGCACAACCTTCAATGAAGGAACGCCCATTCACGCATGTTGACACACAGAAGATGCTATAACTGAGAATTGAACGGGCAACGTCTAACTGTGAGGCGACAATGCTACCGCAGCACCACCACCGTACCACAACAGCAAAGCTCTATATTTCATATATTGTGGATTCAGTATTGTAAAAGCCTGATGTAATGAGATCCTATCTCTCCTACATTCATAACTGATGGGTTCGGAGCTGATCCGTCGGCTCTGACTCGGCCACTATACACTAGAACGAAGTCTCTCATTGGCTGGGCTACCCCTTATCCCATAATGCACCACACCTGCTTCCCCAGATCTCGTTTTCCGCTTTTCAAGCCGGACGTGGTCTCGACTTGGCTGGAGCTAAGTGTTTTTTCTTGACCTTTTGGTCTTTTTTGACTAGGGTTTCTGTCAGAATTTAAACAAACAGCTGTTTTAACAGCTTTGTGAGCGTTTGTGGTCAGTTTGGTGTAAAATTTAATTTTATTCTTTTTTGCGCTACTAGTGGACTGGGCAAGGCCCGTTTAAGTTAGAGGGCCTTTGCCCTTATTGTATGTTTATCTAATTTTTCTTGTGGTGTGACTGAAATAGTTTTCGGGCTAAGCCCGTTTAAGTTAGAGGGCTTTAGCCCACGTAGTTCCTTTCTCTGTGTATTTGACCTGTTGTGTCGGGCTAAGCCCATTTAAGTTAGAGGGCTTTAACCCATACATTAGTTACTAGTTTTTTTCTTGTTGTCAGTTACCTGTTTTTTCTTCTGAAAATGTCTAAGGAGCAAAAGTCAGGGTTCAAAAAGTGTGCAAAATGTAATTATAAAATGTCTATTACAGACAGCCATGCTGTCTGCGTGTACTGTTTAGGGCCTAAACATTTACAGGATACTTGCAGTGTGTGCCACGCTTTTTCCTCCAGGGTTCTCCAGGAGAGAAAAAACAAATTGATACTTAGGGGTCTGATTAAGCCTTCATTTGAAGAAGCTTTGGCTTCATCTCCACATTCTAAAAAGAAGAGATCGTCGGCTCCAACCAGTCCGTCGGGCCCGACACCCAAGAAGCATAGATCGTCGGCTCTGACCAGTCCGTCAGACCCGACAGCTAAGAAACAAGGGTCAACTTCTTCTTCCTCGGCTCCAGTGGCTTCGGAGCCGATGGCTGAAGGGTCTGCCTCGGTGCTTCTTTCCTCGGTTCCATTGGTGTCGGAGCCGCAGGTTAGTGCATCGAGAGGCCTATCACCTACCTCGGCTCCCTTGGTCTCGGAGCTGTTGGAGGTGTGCAACTCAGACTCTTCCCCCTTGGCTCCGGAGCCTCCTTCGGCGCCGACACTGTTGCAAACGGTCCCGGTCTCGGGTCCAATAGTGCTGGAACCCTTTCGGAGCCGATCCCCTGCTTTATCGGAGCCGAGGCAGAAGTCTTCTCGGCCCCAATCTGTTTCCTCCAAATCCTCTAGGTTATCGGATTCAGATTTGGATAGGGTTATCCAGAGGCTGTTCCAGTCCCCAGCTTTTACTAAAATGATCTCGGCTCCAGCCCACGCGGCTTTGGAGCCGACTCCACATCCCATGCATTTGATTCCTCCTCCGACCCCCTTGGAGCCATTGCAGTCGGTGCAGGTAGAACGGAGTGGAATCGTCCAGTCAGAGCAGGGACCCCCTCAGAGTTTCTCTGCTCTGACTTTCATTCCTACCCTGTCCTCGGTGTCAGGGTTTGGTACCGGGTCTTCCTCGGCGGGGGCCAAGGGCAACACTGTGGAGCTTGCCTCTTTGATGCCCAGTCTCCCCCTCGGAGCATTGGCCGCAGGTATTCCTGGTACCGCCGTGGTCTCTCAGCAAGTGCCCTCTGCAGAGTCTGGAGGTCCTGCTTTTGAGGCCATGAGGAGTGCGCTGGCCATGACCTTGCCGGTTCAGCAGGTTTCTACCTCACCATCCCAAGTTTTGGGTACTGGTGCCTCTGGAGACATTCTTTCCCACGACAGTGGGGCCCCAGGGCCTGAGGATACCCCCTTGGGGGGTTCCCTTCTTCCGGGGGGTCCTTCTGAATCTGCTTTGGATGAACCCCCAAGGAAGAAACTGTGTAAGAGGAAGCACGTTGATTCCCAAGATGAATCCGTCACTTCAGATACTGACCTCGATGATGCGGAGGGGTCCCCTAAATCATCCTCGGATGATGTCTCTTTCTCGGATATCCTTGAGATCTTGAGACAGAGAGGCGATTGGCAATCCAAAGCCCCTACCGCTGAGGAGTCAGTTTTCCTCAAGGCCTTCGGGGCCCAGCCCTCCTCCTCCTGGGTGTCTCCACCCTTCGACGAGTTATTGGACCTAATCTCTCGGAGGGTGTGGGAACATCCTGATACGGTGGAACCGGTGCCTGCCAGGCCCAATAAGTTTCTTTCAGCCCCTCCCCAGAAGGAATTCCTCACTAAGGGTGTTGCAGTTGATGCTATGGTGGTGGCATCTGCCACTCAGCAGGACATGGCAGAGGCTTCAACGTCTATTCATCCTCCTAATAAGGATTCTAGGAGCATGGATAGGTACGGGAAGCATACCCTTTCTTCAGTGACCTTTACCATGCGGTCGCTGAACTATCTCTGTCATTTTACAAGGCTCCAAAGGGACCTCCTCAAGGAGTTAGGAGAGTCCCTTGCAGGTAACCTTCCTGAGGCGTTAGCACAGACCGTAGGTGCCCAGATGACTACCCTAACTTCTATTGTCAACTAGTCCATGAGGCTCATTTCCTATGCAGCCGAAGGGGCGAGTAGAGCAGCAGGCACAGGAGTGGCTCTTAGGAGACAAGCCTGGTTACGCTTGTGTCCACTGCTGAGGCCTTTAAGTCTTCCTTCGCCCGGCCGCCTTTGATGGGTCTTCTTTGTTTGGACCCAAGGTGAAGGACACACTTACTCGGTGCGAGCAGGAGGGCAAGACCTTGACTGCCGTTGGGGCCCGTTTTTCCGCTCCCTCTAGACCTTAACCCAAGGCCCAGAGAGGAGGGAAAATGAGGTTCAGGAAATCAAAAAAGTTCTTCTCTACTCCACTGAGTGATCCCCTCTCCAGAGGCAGGGGGGGGGGAATTCAGGAAGACGCTGCCCTTGAGGTGGCAGAGGCCCCCGTAACTCTGGAGACCGCGACTCCTTTCGTGGTTCCTCCTACCCTCAACGTCCCTAGGATGTGGCCTGGCTGTGCTTCTCTGGAGCCGGTCGGGGGTCATTTTGCAAAACACCCACAAGCTTGGGAATCGATAACCAAGGATTAGTGGGTGCTTCGCATTGTAACCGGACGTTACCTCATCCCCTTTTTCAAGCCCCCTCCTCCTACAAGGAGAATCCCGGATGTGCCACCCAGTCAACGGGATCTGGCAGCCGTAGAAGTTTCAAAGCTGCTAAGCAAAGGGGTCATCCAGCCCGTCCCCGCCGACCAGATCGGATCAGGAACTTACTCAAGATTATTTTTGGTGCCAAAAAAGACAGGGGACGTAAGGCCCATTTTGGACCTCACCCTTTTGAATCATTTTGTGAAGAAGTCCAAGTTCCGGATGGTCACCCTTCAGTCCATTCTCCCGTTATTGGAGAAGGATGTCTGGATGTGCTCCATAGACCTCAAGGACACTTACTATCACATATTGATACATCAGGAGTCCAGGAGTCATTTACGCTTCCGCCTAGGAACCAGTCATTTCCAGTTTCGTGCACTGCCCTTTGGTCTCACCACAGCCCCCAGGGTGTTTACCAAATGTCTGGCAGTGGTGACAGCTCACTTGAGAAGTCTCGGATTCCAAGTGTTTCCCTATCTCGATGACTGGCTCCTCACTGCCACCTCCAAGCATCTACTGATTCGAGCACTGATGGCCACAGTAACCTTGGGTCTCTTGCTAGGAATCACTTTCAATTGGAAAAAATCTGTGCTGCGGCCATCTCAGTGTATCACCTTTATAGGCGCAGAATTAGACACAAAAAGGATGTGGGCATTTTTGCCATCAGAGAGAATTCAGGTTCTACAATTACAGGTTCTAAATTTGTTACCCAAATCTCGAGTTCCTGCCAGACAGATTCTTCAGTTATTGGGTTCGATGGCTGCAACTATCTTCCTAGTACCGTTAGCCAGGCTGCACATGCGGGTGCTGCAATGGCTATTATCGGTTCAATGGTCATACCAAGAACTTCCCCTGAACCACCTAGTTCTGATTACGGACAGTTGTCATCGGGACCTCCGTTGGTGACTATGTCGGTCCAACCTGGACTGGGGGCGTCCTTTCGCCCTTCAGCCCCCTGTTGCCACAGTGACCACGGACACCTCCCAGATAGGGTGGGGGGGGTCATTATCTGGACAGGTCTGTCCAAGGCACTTGGCAGGATTGCGAAGCGCACCTTCACATCAATATCCTGGAAATGAGAGCGGTGCTTCTGGTTTTACAAGCACTTCATCATGCTCTCCCCCAAGGTACTATTGCGATTCTATCCGACAACATGTCGGTAGTTTGGCACATAAACAAGCAGGGCAGAACCGGGTCCTACCCCCTTTGCAGGGAGGCCATGAGAGTATGGCTGGGCCATAGCCTCTCGGCTTCTTAGTAGCCACGCACATTCCGGGAAAAGCCAATGTGATTGCAGACAGGCTCAGCAGGACTCTCCTGTTGCCCCACGAGTGGTCCCTCAACAACAGAGTGGCTGCGCAGATCTTCGCCAAATGGGGCCTCCTTGTTTGACTTGTTCGCCAGCCCCAACAATGCGACTTGTTCGCCAGCCCCAACGATGCGAAGTGCAGAGAGTTCTTCACTCTGACACCCTCTCAGGGACAGTCTCCCAGGGATGCTCTAGCCCACAATTGGCCCCGGGTCTGCTTTATGCCTTCCCCCCGATTCCCCTTCTCCCGAGGGTGATTCAGAAGGCTCTTCATGTTGGGTGCCACATGATTTTGGTCGCCCCACATTGGCCCCGTCAGGTTTGGTTCTCATTTCTTCAGAAGTATACGGTACAGGGCCCTTGGATTCTGGACCCAGTGCCGGATCTGTTATCCAATCCATCGGGACACTCTCATCCATCCCTCTGGTCGCTGCGACTGGCTGCTTGATTACTCCACTTCCATCCTTAGTTAGAGATCTTTCTCTTTCTTCGGAAGTGATGCACATCTTGTCTTCTTCCCACAAGCCGTCTACCGTTAAGCTGTATTCCAGCAAATGGAAAAGGTTTGTTTGTTGGGCCAGCAGCGAGGCATTGATCCTCTTATGGCCCCAGTTCCGCAGGTCTTGGAATTTCTAGCTTCATTGTTTCATTCTGGCTCTTCAGTCTCCACACTTAAAGTTCAACTGGCGGCTATATCTAATTTTCATGTTGCTATAGAGCCTTCTTTAATGGCTAACAGACTTTGCAAGTCCTTTCTTAAGGGAGCCTGGCTCCTCAGGCCTCCTATGGCTCATCCCGTGCCCCCTTGGGACTTAAATTTGGTTCTGGCCTCCTTAACTGCCCGTCCCTTTCAGCCGGCAGCCACTTGTGATATAAAATTCCTGTCATGGAAAACTGCTTTTCTAGTGGCAATAACTTCTGCTAAGCGTGTTTCAGAGCTTGAGGCTCTCTGTTCTTCCCCTCCTTATTTGATCTTTCACAAAGACAGAGTTTCCCTTAGATTGAATCCATCTTTTTTGCCTAAGATAGCATCCCCTTTATGCATTTAGCAATCATTGGAGCTCCCAGTTTTCTTTCCAAATTGTTCTAATAGAGCAGAATATACCTTCCACCAGATGGATGTTCACAGGCAACTGCGTTTTTACTTGGATAGGACCACTCAGACTCGAAAATCTGACCAACTGTTTGTGTCCTTTGCGGAGAATAGGTTAGGTCTTCCAGTTGCCAAAGCCACCATTGCCAAATGGATTAAGGATTGCATCTCTTTCATTTATTCCCAGTCAGGCAGAGAGTTGCCTTTCCCAATCAAAGCTCATTCTACCAGGGCTATGGCCACCTCTGTAGTTTTTCATTCCAAAGTTTCTATAGATGATATTTGTGCGGCTGCTACTTGGTCTTCTCCGCACACCTTCATTTCTCATTACAAGCTTGATGTGGCTTTCTGAGGCAGAGCTTCATTTGGTTCCGCAGTTCTCAGGAGTGTGTTCCAGTGAGCCACCCGGGGTTTTAGGTGCTAGGGACGCTGTCCCATCAGTTATGAATGTAGGCGAGATAGGATCCCATTACATCTTTTAGTTATGTACTTACCATAACTTTGGATGTATGGGATCCATCTTGCCTACATTCATACATACCCACCCTCCTTCCTCCTACCTTTTGGATTTGGAGGAAACATTGGTCTTGCTGAGCTCTCCTCTGGAAGGGCTCTAGTTGGTTACAGTTATTGGTATGTGTTCTGTACCTGTATGTATGTATGAAAGCAAACAAACAAGATCTGGGGAAGCAGGTGTGGTGCATTATGGGATAAGGGGTAGTCCAGCCAATGAGAGACTTCGTTCTAGTGTATAGTGGCCGAGTCAGAGCCGACGGATCGGCTCCGAACCCATCAGTTATGAATGTAGGCGAGATGGATCCCATACATCCAAAGTTATGGTAAGTACATAACTAAAAGTTATTGAAGCTGTTGTTTTGAAGCTGTCTTTTCGCTATTTTGGTTGTTTAGCAAGTTTTGAATACTTAGATGAAATACTAATACTTGTGGTGCAATGCTCTTCCAATAGTTACATTGTTTTTTTGTTCTGCTGAGCATTCTTTAGCGGAATTCACTTCTTTTTCTGGATTTGAGATTTAAGATTCAAGATTCTGAATCCAAATAGGAAGATGCAGAGATGGATTCAGGGTTTTGTCCTCAGATTTCTGATTCAGACTCAGAAGAGAGCTTATTTTCTGATTCTCCTTGTGGGTGTTTCTCTTTCTCTGATACTATTGCTAGAATGTCTCAATGTTTTCGGTGGGAGAATACTGAGGTTTCTCAGTATTTCAGAAAATACTATGAGCTGTTACTGAAGATTTTCTAGAACATGTACCCCTTCCTCTTGTCCTGTCAGGTTAAGAGGATGTGTGTTTTACTGGCTCTAATTTTCCTTAAAAGGCAGATAAGATGTATAAAGTTCCTCAGTCTTAAATTTTATGCACTATTCCCAAACCTGACCCAGCAGCTATAGCCTTAGTTGACTCCACCGCTGCTAAGTACTTAATTAATTCCAATCCTACTAGTTCTAATAGGATGGAAAAATTATTAGTAGGTATGGGGTAAGTGTATACTTCTGCAACTTTGATTTTCAGAATTTTATATTATCAGGCTCATATGAAGTTTATTCTGACATACTGTAAAAGTATGAGGAATGTTTTATCTACAGTTTCTTCTTGTGAAGAAAAATCTGCTTTAAATAACATAAGATCTGATGTTAATCTTCGTTCATTCCTTACTGATGGGTTATTGGTTCTGTCCTTGGAACCGAGCCAGCCATATATCAAGCTCGTGTCAGCCAAAAACTCTCGAGCCAAGGTCCTACCCAGAATGTTTTGCCCCCTGTTACCTCAGATCTTGTTTGCCACGATGCTGTACAGCCGTGTCAAGCCACTCTCTTTCAGCTAAGTGAATAATTTTTTGAAAGTTTATATATTGTTTCTGCTTTAAAGTTTTTCAGTTAGTTACTTGTATTATTCTCCTACCCTATTGTATCCTTAAGACTCTCTCCCTTTAGTCTATTTCCCTTTATTACCTTTTTCTTACCTTTGAGGTAATTCTTCATTACCATCATTGGTAATCCTTCTTTCCTTCTCTCTTCTTTCCCTTTTGGGTAGCCTTTCTTCTTCTTCTTGATACTGTCGTTCTTCTCCACATCATAATGTCAGGTAAGAAAAGTAGTGTTGGTTTTAAACAGTGTAAGGATTGTGGCCATAAGTTACCGCTTTCTGATGGCCATGACTTATGTGTCTATTGTTTGAATGTCTCCCACCTTACTGTGGATTCCCTGTGTGGAATTTGTAGAAATTTTTCGACCAGGACTCTTAACGAGAGAAAGAACAAGTTAATCCTAAAAGGTCTTCTCAAATCTCCTTTCTGTAAGGCTATCTCTGAGTCAGAGGGCTCAACCCCTCCTGCTAAACCCCGCAAGAGGGGTTCTTCCTCTTCCTCATCGAGGTCACTCACTTCATCTCCCTCTGGAGATTGCAGAGACTCGACTCATAAGAAAGTGAAAATTAGTACTTCGGTGCTGCCACCTGTGACCCTTTTGGCTCCAGGCATGGCACCTTCCCAATTGATTCTTACTTCAGCCATGTCCTTCTTATTGACACCGGCACCGGATTTCCCAGTGCAGACACTTACAGCTCCAACAGTTGTGTCACAGCCCTTACTGGCACCGTCCATGCAGGTACAGTCCCCTTCGCCCCTGAGTATGACGTTACTGTCCTCCACGGTGCAGACATTTTCATCACTGACATGCACTTTGGTGCAGTCCTTTTCGGCACCATCATTGTTACCAGTGCAGACACCTTCTTTGATGGCACCGTACCCATCTGTGCAGACACTTGCTTTTACAGTGCAGACAACTTCAACTTCTATGGTGCTGACTTTGTCAGCACAGACTACCTTGACACCATTCTCTTTGGCGCAGACATCCTCAGTTCCAGCATCTGCACCTCTTGAATTGGCAAGGGCAACGTACTCTCCTTCCTTGGATCCATTTATTGGTAGCCAATATAGTCCTTTTCTTGAAAGGCCAGACTCACCCTCAGGTTTCTGTATGAGGTTGACCAGGAGCCTTTCTGAACAAGATGTGTTGCGGCTTGTTGACCAGTTGCTTGTGGCCAGAGGTCTCTCTCAACCATCGAAACCCATGTTCCCTCCTTCAGGTGAATGCATTTCTCCTCAAACTCCAACGTACATTCCTCCTTTGACTTCCACCCAAGTATCGAAGCCCATTACTCTGACAGCAGCTTCCCTCCCTCCAACCCCAATAGTGGATCTCACTTTGGAGCCGGAGTCGTCCTTGTGGCCCTCGGTGCAATGGGAATCAGGCTCTTCTCAGGCCAGTCGCTGTGCCATGAGGTAGGGCATTCTTGGTTCAACGTCAATTTTTTTCTATGGCAGCCTCCAAGAATCCTCCCTCTCTCATGCTTCACAGTTCTCTTGAGACTCCTGGTCTGGAGGTTGGCTCATCAGGACAGGGTGTGACCCCGGTTCTGAAGTTGTCGTGCTCAGTTCCGGGCTCCCATCCATCCTTGGGTGGGCCAGCCTACCAGGCTATGGAGAGGGCACTTGCCTCGTCTGGCAAACCCCACATGTTAGAGTCCTCTCCCCCTCTGTGCCGCAACTCTCACAAGCCACAACTGCTGGACACTGGGCACAAGGGCCTCAGGTTTCTCCCCTTCAGGAGGCCCCCTCTTTGCATTCTTTCACCAGAACCTCCCAATGAGGAAGTACCCCACAAAGCTTCATGCAAGAGGAAGCATATGGACTCCACTGAGGAGCCTTTAACCGAAGATACAGACTTTGATGACGGGGAAGGGTCCCCATTGTCACCCTCTGAGGAGGTGTCCTTTGGTGACATCCTTGAGATCCTTAGACAGAGGGGTGACTGGAAGTCCTATAATCCTTCCTCAGAGGAATCCATATTCTTGTAGCCCTTTTGTGCCTGGCCCCCTACTGCCTGGGTTACCCCACCGGCTGATGAGCTTGTCCAGCTCATTGTTCAGTCTCATGGAAGGCTGCTGACACCCTGGAAACGATACCATGGAGGCCTGATAAAATCTTATCTCCCCCAGCTGAGCATCCCCATTGGTCAAGAGTTCTTCCAGTAGATGCCATGGTGGTGGCGGCTGCAACAAAGAAAGACTTGGCAGAAGAGAGCCAAAGTTTCCATCCACCCAACAAGGAGTCCCGGGCAATATACAGACTAGGGAAGCATGTGTTTTCTCATCGACCTTTGATGTAAGGTCTTTGAACTATTTGGCACACTTCACAAGGCTCTAGAGGGATCTTTTCAACCAACTCTCTGAAACCTTGGCAGGAGCTGTTTCTGATGAGGTCTGTGACAATGTAGCTTCTCAGATAGCCACCCTAGAGTCCATTTCCAATTCTTCCATGCATCTTATTTTACCACAATGGAAGGAGCGACTAGAGTGGCAGGCGCAGGTATAGTCACCAGACAACATGCCTGGATGTGCCTTCGTGACTTTGCGGACTCCTTTAAGGCTTCCTTCATGAATGCCCCCATCAAGGCCACTTCTTTATTTAGCCCTAAAGTTAAAGATACGCTGGCAAGGTGTGAACAAGATGGCAAGACCATATCTGCCATATGTGTCAGACATTCCACTCCTCAGTGATTCTATTCCAGAAATCAGAGGAGCAGGAAGATGTGGCACAGGAAATCACAGGGTTCTTTCCGTGATGCACATGCTGAGTTCTCCCCTAGAGGCAGAAGGGGAAACTCCAATGGAAGTTGCCCCTTTCAGGGCAGAGGAGGTCTGCAAAACTGGGGTTCCAGAGATTCTTTCTCTGGCCAACCCTATCAGCACTCCTGAAGCGTTGCCCAACTGCTCACCTCTGGAAGTGGTCGAGGGTCATTTTTCCTTGTACCTCACTGCCTGGCAAAATATAACCACTGACTCTTGGGTACAATGGATAATATCCAGAAGCTATTGCATCCCCTTCCATCTTTGTCCAACCTCATTCAGAGAATTACCTGTCAGTCAAAGGGAAGCAGCAGCACACGAAATCCAAAAGCTGCTACAAAAAAGAGTTATCCAAACTGTCCCCCCAGACCAGATAGGATCCTGTTTTTACTCAAGGTTCTTTTTAGTGCCAAAAAAAGACAGGGGACTGGAGACCAGATGTTCATCATGTTTCACTGTTGCAGTCATTACTCTTGGGTTATCCTGCTGGCAGGCTACCCTCAGTTGGCCAGAATTCCAAAGTCTAGGTCCGGCGTCGGTTGCTGTCGCCTCTTCCCTGACGTCAGTGTGCCAGGGGTATAAAAGATGCAGCCAACGCCATTTTCTTCAGTCTTTCTTGCCATGCGGTGCCCGAAGCAAAAGCAGTTCGCAAGTGCCGGTCGGCCGACTCCTGAGATTTTCAAATCCGAATTTCAGAACCAAAGTCTTCATTAAAGCTAAGTACCCCATTGGGGAAACTTTTTTCTTGCTCCAGACCGATGTCAGAAAAAGTTTACAATTGTATTTCTTGTGGGAAGCAAATACCTCATAAGGATTTTCTCTCTTACTGTATTCCTTGCCTAGGCCCTGATCACAACATTGTTAGCTGTCGGTTTTGTGCTAGATTTAACCAACGCACTATCAAGCATTGGTTCAATTTTACATTTCATTACTTTGGCCGAAGATTTAATTATATAATGCCATCGGACCAGCTGACAACTGGAGTTTACAAAAACACAAGGACAAGGAAAAGGATAGGCATCCGAGGTCCAAAACTGACGAAGCCTCTGCTAGGCCAGTCGCCGGTTCTCAGTCAGGTGCTTTCGCAGCCCCTGGCGCCCGCTACCTCAGAGCCACAGGCCGCTTCCGACTCCCACAAGGAGCTGACTGGACCTCTGGATACTCAAGGTATTGGATACTCGGAAATCATTCCCTCAGATGGGTCTGGAGCTGCTGAGCAGGCATCGGCTTCTGAGGGTGTTTTCAGACCTACACAACTATATATTAAGCCATCTTCAGCTTCTAAGACAAAGACTAAAGCAGCTCTAAAGACAAAGAAACAAGTACAGCATTTTCCTACTCAGACTTCCATGCCTAAAAAACAGATGCTTAAAATGGCCGAAGACCTAATTACTTTGATCAGGGGCTCCCGTCCCCCTCCTGATAAGAGGCCTAGGCAAGAGACAGAGTATGATTCTTCTGATCAAGTTTCTATTTCCTCTGATTCCTCTTCTGAACAGGATTACTCCATGCTTCTCTATGAGGATTCTGATGCTGAAGAATCTATTCCTTCAGCCTCTCCTCCTAAGGATTATTCTTTTGGGGAAACCCTGCATACCATGAGGGAGCATTTCCACTGGGAGAGCCAAGATTATTCTGAATCTAAGAAAAGGCTCAGAGACTTTCTGCTACTTCCTCAGCACAGACCCCTTGCTATTCCACCTGTTCTAGACATTGTAGATGATGTATTTTCAGAGTCCGGCCTGTCCCCTGACTCTTTACCCCCTGCACCTGCTAAGCCAGACAGATACTACAGGGTCCTGGATTCTCATAAATTCCTATATAAAAACCCCGCTGCTGACCCAGAAACTATATCACAGGGTCCCAAAGGGGTTAAAGCTTCCACTGCAAAAAACCCTGTCCCCTCTGATAGGGATTCTAGGGCTCTAGACAGATGGGGTAAAAAGTCTACACTTCTGCTACGCTGGCTGTAAGGGCTTTAAATTGTCAGTTTCATATGCTTAAATATCAGCAATATTTAATGTCACTGTTTAAACAGAAATTGTTGACAAATACTGAAAGTTCAGAGAACAAGGAATTGCAGGATTTATTGCATGCAGCTGAACAAGTGGGAAAGCATACATTGCAATGTGGTTATGATTCACTGGAGGCCTCTTGCAGGGCCGCTGTTACAGGTTCTGTTATTAGAAGGCATGTTTGGTTAAAGGAGCAGAATCTGCCTGATCATGTTAAAGCAAAATTATTAGATGCAGCATTACAGCACGATACTTTATTTGGTACTAAAGCAGAAGAGGTGTTGAAAAAAATAGAGGATAAAGCAAAATCCATGCAGACAGTCAAGGATTTCTTACAGGTACAGCCACCCAGGTTCAGCAGGAACTGGCCTTCTAAAAAATGGTCCTTTCCAGTGTCAGACAGACCACAAAGAGGCAGATACAGATGTCCCAGTGGCAGATCTCAGCCCCAAGGCTCATACAGGCCTAAGCAATGGGGTACTCCTACCTCCAAAAGTGGAGAAGACAAATCACAACCTTACAGGAAACAGTCCCAATGACTTTCCTCCACCAGATCCAAGCATCTCTCTTTTGGCAGCCCCCTTAGGGGGAAAACTAGCACTTTTTTTATCAAATTGGCAAATGGTACCCAAGACAAATGGGTCCTGAACATAGTGACCCAAGGCTACAGGTTCCATGTTCACACTCTACCAAGGTCAAAAGGTATGCCAGACCTGCCACACAATCAATGGGCAGAGACACAAAAACAAATTACAGCCCTCATGGACATGAGGGCCATTCAACAAGTACCACAACAAGAGCAGGGGCAAGGATTTTACTCCAGACTTTTCCTAGTACCCAGAAAGGACAAAACCTGGAGACCAATACTGGACCTGTCTATATTAAATACGTTTCTGGAAGTTCCAAAATTCAAGATGTTGACTCTACAGCAGCTACTGCCCATGCTGGGCAAGAAGGCTTGGGTTGTAACTTTGGACCTAAAAGAGGCATACCTGCATGTCCCAATCAGACAATCTTGCAGAAGATACCTCAGATTCATAGCTGGCTCAATGCATTACCAATTCTCTGCACTGCCTTTTGGCTTATCTACTGTGCCCAGGGTCTTCACAAAATACCTGGCACCAGTAATTGCATTTTGCAGACAAAAAGGAATTCAAATATATCCCTACTTGGACGACTGCCTAATTCAAGCAGAGAACAAAGACATTCTTCTAAAGTATCTGGCATTTGTAAAAAGATTACTAATTGGCCTAGGGTACACAGTAAATGAAAAGAAATCAAAACTAGTGCCTCTCAAGAGATAATATTCCTGGGTGCAAGCTTAAATACAACTGCCCAGATGGCTTATCTCACGCCAGACAAACAAAAGCAACTGACTACTTGCTTCAAGAAATTGGTAACAAAAACCCACTTATCTGCAAGGAAAATCCTGCAGGCCTTGGGTTTCATGGCATCCTGCATTCTACTAATTCCATATGCCAGACTGCATATGAGGAAACTACAATGGTATCTAAAAAGTGTTTGGACTCAGCATTGCCACAGCCCGGAGACAGTAATTGCACTCATTCCCTGCCTGCAACAGGAGTTTCGATGGTGGGCAGAAGCCTGTTACCACAACAATGGTCTGCCATTCAGTTTACCCACAGCCAGACAGACACTGACAACGGATGCATCAGATTATGCCTGGGGGGCCCATATGGCAGGAAAACGTATTCAGGGCACATGGCCTGTAAACCAGATGCATCTTCACATCAATCAAAAAGAGATGCTAGCTGTTCAAAATGCCCTGACAGCTTTCAAGGACCTGCTTCATCCAGGACAGTTACTGCTAAAGACAGACAACACTACGGTCATGTGGTACATAAACAAGCAAGGAGGTACACATTCCTACCCCCTCTGCAGACAAGCAATGACCTTATGGGACACAGCATTGGCTTTTCAAGTTCACCTGCAAGCACAATTCCCGCCAGGAAAAACAAATACTCTGGCATACAAACTAAGCAGAAACCTCATGGATCCCCACGAATGGAAACTGGATCCACAAGTCTTCAGCATGATAATAAGGAAATGGGGATGCCCAGACATAGATCTATTTACCTCCCCTCACAACTGCCAATTGCAGAGATTTTGCACAAGGATTTATCAAAACCAAACATGGAAAGTGGATGCCCTATCCTTCAGCTGGAAAAATCTAACAGTATATGCTTTTCCCCCTCTGCCTCTCCTTCCCAGGGTACTCCTAAAGGTCAGACAAGAGAAGCCAAAAATGATACTGATTGCACCAGACTGGCCACACCAGCACTGGTACCCAGTCCTAAAGAGCTTGTCTCAAGGTCCAGCATGGATATTGCCTCAAACTTCTCACTTGCTGACCCAACAAAACAATCAGATCCTGCACAGCCAACTCAGGACCTTAAATCTGGCAGCATGGCAGATAATATAGCCATTCAGAACACTCCTTTTTCAAAAGCTGTTATGGATGTTATCTTGGAGGCCAGGAGGCCCAGTACCAGAAAATTTTATGCAGAAAAATGGAAGAGATTCTGTGCTTGGAACCAGGAACAAGGCATTGACACGTGTGTACCAAATATCCATCAGATTTTACAATACCTAACTGAGATGCTAAACAAAGGCCTTTCTTTCTCATCTATTAAGATTCATGCCTCTGCCATTTCAGCCCATTACAATACGGAACCACCTATCTTTTCTCATCCTTTAATAAGGCAATACCTCAGAGGGACCAAAAACTTTAGGCCTCCAAGGAGAGCACCAATTCCAGCCCGGGACCTCAATTATGTTTTGGAAAAACTCACACTGCCTCCTTTCGAGCCAGCATCAACAACAGATATAAAATTCTTATCCTGGAAAGCAGCTCTGCTCCTAGCAATAACCTCTGCAAGGCGAGTCTTGGAGTTAAAAGCACTCATGGCTGTGGAACCTTTTATCATTTTTCATCCAGACAGGGTTTCTCTGAGGACAAACCCTACATTTATGCCTAAGGTGGTGTCCAGTGTGGCCCTCAACCAAACCATTCACTTGCCTACCTTTTATCCAAATCCACAGAACAAGGGTGAGAAAATTCTGCATTCTTTGGACATACACAGGCAGTTACGCTTCTACTTGGACAGAACTAAAGCTTTTAGAAAAACTGAGCAACCTTTAGTGTCATATGCTGCAGGATCACAAGGAAAGGCTATTTCAAAACAGACTATTTCTAAATGGATAGGCCATTGCATCCATTTCTGCTATTTTCAACATGGCAAATCAGTGCCTAAGGGCATTAGGCCTCATTCCACCAGAGCAGCAGCCACTTCAGCAGCCTTCCTCAGAGGAGTACCAACCAAAGATATTTTAGAGGCTGCAACTTGGAGTTCAGTGCACACCTTCACAAAGCACTACCACTTACCTCTTTACTCTAAGTCCAGAGCAGGCTTTGCCACTGCAGTTCTGCAGGGCCTCATAGCCTCTCCTAATCCTATTTAGCCCAGCCACCCATCCTCAGCTTTGGGATTCAACCCAAGAGTAATGACTGCAACAGTGAAACATGATGAACATAGTACAGTTGTGTACCTACCATAAATGTAGATGTTCGAGTGTATTCACTGTTGCAGTCCAGGTTACCCACCCACCATCCCCCTATTCTTTGCTGGGACTTATCTGCACTTCTCTATCCTATACAACCTATTTGGTGTATTTGCTTGTAGATGAAGGAAATGTTATTTTTGTGCATGCATTTTTATTGACATATTTTTCAGCCTACCAATTTGGGGCACCTGACAACTTGGGCAAGAAAAACTGAAGAAAATGGCGTTGGCTGCATCTATTATACCCCTGGCGCACTGATGTCAGGGAAGAGGCGACAGCAACTGACGCCGGACCTAGACTTTGGAATTCTGGCTGACTGAGGGTAGCCTGCCAGCAGGATAACCCAAGAGTAATGACTGCAACAGTGAATACACTCAAACATCTACATTTATGGTAGGTACACAACTGTACTTTCTGGATCTCCGCACACTGAACAAATTTGTAGAAACAGAGAAATTCTGGAAGGTCACGGTTCAGTCTATCCTTCCTCTTCTGGAAGAAGACGATTGGATGTGCTCTGTAGATCTTCAAGATGCATATTACCACATAAAAATGAGCAAATGCTCAAGAAGATACCTCCGTTTCTACATAGGAGGCAGTCACTACCAATTTTGAGCACTACCCTTCAGTCTCTCTACAGCCCCCAGAGTGTTCACCAAATGCATGGCAGTGGTTATCGCTCACTTGCGATTTCAAGAATTCCAGGCATTTCCATATCTAGATGACTGGCTCCTCACCGCCCCCACCAAGCTTCTACTGAAAGAAGCTCTGCACTACACTCTCCTCACAGCACAATGCCTAGGAATTACTATAAACTGGGAGAAGTCCAACACGAACCCAGCCCAGTCATTAGAATTCATCAGGATACTGTTGGACACAAGAAATTGCACAGCATCTCTTCTGAACTACAGGCTTCAAAGAGTAAGGCAACAGGTTCAGCCGCTGCTCTGTCACCACAAATTTCTTGCTTGATCTATACTCCAACTCTTGGGGTCAATGGCAGCCTCGATCACCATTGTTCCTCTAGCCAGATTCCAAATGAGGCTCTTTCAGTGGTTACTTCTCACTCAGTGGTACCCTCTACAACATCCTGTGTCTTTTCAAATAAGTGTAACTCAGAGATGCAAGCAAGATTTACTCTGGTGGACATCTTGAAATCCCCAACAATGGTCTCGCCCCCTCAGCCCCCATCAGCCAAAAATCACGGTGACAACGGATGCCTCCCTGATGGGGTGGTGGGCTATGTCAGGGAAGCTCGGTTGAAGGCACCTGGTCAGAAACAGAGGCCCTTTTGCATATCAATGTCCTGGAACTGATCAACCACACAGGTGGAATGTTATGGGAAGACAGAATTTCTTTTCTTCTATTGCATGGGTCTCTACTCATTGATTGCAGTTTATGTATATGACTCTGTTGGTCTACAGCCACTGGTACTGTTTTAAGGAGGTTTGCTTAGCTGCGTACTCAGAACCTCCCATATGATGTAAAAATGAGATTTTAAATTCTCCACGTGATTTAGTGTTTGGCCTCTCTGCTGCAGAGATGATCAAAAAGTGTGATGCAAGGGCAAGCTGATCCAGGGAATCTAAGATTTTTCTGCCTTCCTTTTTCAAACTCATCTATGAATTTTCTTTCTTTCTTCTCATCCAATTTTGGCAAAAAAAAAACCAGTCAAAGCAAAATTTAGGTAAAGATATGTTTAAGAAGAAGTGGCAAGGGGGTTCCAAAAAGAAGTCTCAAACCTCCCAAAAACCAGGGGAGTCCAACAAGTCTAAATGACCTTGTGACCCCTTCCCACCTTATCCTCCTTTCTCAACCAGAAAGTCTGAATGTCCATTTTTCTCTTTGACAATAGATTGTTTCAGATAAGGTGGTTCTGAAAATCATTCATCAGGGTTATAGATGGGAGTGGGAGGAAATTCCTCCTTTTTAGGGGAGGCATTCCTCATCCTGCAGATCACACTCTTTTGTTTCCACTCTATTCTTTATCACATGCTGACCCAAGGAGTTATAGAACCATTCCTCTTTCCCAGGTGGGAACTATTTTTAATTTAAGGATGTTTCTGGTGCCAAAGAAATGGAGATCTTTTCTGGATCTTTCTTTCTTAAACCTGTTTGTGATAGTGCCCAAATTCAAAATTATGCCACTTCACAACCTGTTACTTCTTCTTCATCTTTCAAGTTTCCTGGTAAAACTAGACTTAAACAAGATCCTTATCATCATATCCCTATTCAACCAGACTTCAGGCGTTTCTTAAGGTTTTTTTGTCTGGATCACATTATCAGTTTTCTGCCATACCCTCTGGACTATCCACTGCACCAAAACTGTTCACAGAGTGTCTAGCTCCAATTATAGCTCATTGCAGGCTACAGGGTATGCATATTTTTCAAAAGAGTTTCTTGACTCCTTCACATAGGACTGTATCCCTGGGATGTCAATTAGACATATCAGTTCATAGAGCTTTTCTTTCACAGGAAAAAAATACATATTTCTTTAGATCTAGTTCTAAGGTTTTCCACTCAGACTTCAATCACTATGAGGGAGTACCTCAGGATTTTGGATCTCATGGCATCTATGATTCTCATGATACCACTGGCAAGACTCCACATGGGAAAGATGCAGTGGTATCTGAAATCTCTTTGGACCCAGCATCAACACCCTTTATCTTTTCAGATCCCAGTACGTGGGTTTGCCAGAAGAAAATTTTTTGATGGAGACAACAGATGTGCTGAAATTCAGATCTCCGATTCTTTCTCCCTGCTTCAAAGCAGTCAGTCACAACAGACACTTTGGAGTTTGCCTGGGGATCAGTTTCAAGAAGCATAAAAGTGCAGGAGGTGTGGGATACCAAGGACAGATACAAGCACATAAATATCAAGGAGATGCTTGCCCTGATCAAAGCACTCAATTGTATGAAGTATATTTGGTCCCCAGTACCCCTTCAAGTGGTTACAGACAATACCACAGTCATGTGGTACATCAACAAGAAAGGGGGAACAAGGTTGTAACTTTTTTGCATATTAGCCATATTAGCTTGGGATATAGCTTCACAACACAATGTCACTGTAAGGCACCCAACATTCCGTCAGAGCAAACCTGTGTGGCAGACAAGCTGAACAGGCCTAGAGCAGATCTTCATGAATGGAAACTAGATAAGGGTCTCTTCTAAGATTTGATCCATCTGTGGTGAGTTCCTCCAGTAGACCTGTTTGCCTTCAATCAACTGGAAAAATTTTGTTCCAGTACTCAATGCAAGAAAGCCTGGAAAACAGATGCCTTTTCTTGAGACAGGGATGCTCCTGTATGCCTTTCTACCCTTTCCACTAATATCGAAGGTACTTCTAAAGACTCAGACAGAATCCTCCAAGATCATTGGGTTGACTCCCTTCTGGCCCTGGCCCCTCCCTTCTTTTGGAAATGGCCAGAGGCAATTACCACAAGCTTCCTCACAGAACGGATCTACTCACACAAGAACAGGGGTGTTTAATACCTCCAGTATCAGTCATCTTCATTTGATTGCCTGAATGATAGGGCCTTCATTCCTTTAGGCAGCTGTTTTCTAAGAATATGCAGCAGTGACTAATGGAGGCAAAAAATCATATATTAGCAAATGGAAAAGGTACCCATTCAGGGCTAATTGCTCTCTGGTTTTACATTATTTACGTGAATTACTATCATATGGCCTTTCTTATTCCTCTGTCAGGGTTCATTTATTGTCCATTTCAGCATGTCTGCCCATGGATCCATTCTCTTTCAAGACAGTCTTATATCAAAATATTCTTGAAAGTTGTTTTGCATACGAGGCCTCCAAGAGAACAGGTGGCTCCTCCTTGAGATCTTAATTTTGTGTTAGAGAAGTTAACAGATGCTCCAATTAACCAGATAATCTGGCTGACTTAAGGTTCTTAACATGGAAAACATTTTACTGATTGCTCTGGCTTCTGCAAGGATATCTGAGTTGCAAGCTCTTATGGTGAGTCAACCCTATCTCATTTTACATAAGGACATGGTTTCTCTGAGAACTAGTCCTCCTTTTATGCCTAAAGTGGTATCCAAGTTTACTGTAAGCAAAATCATCCATCTCACAATGTCTTTCCTGAACCTGAAAATGAGGAAGAAAGGATACTGCATACCTTGGATGTCCACAGACAACTCAGGTACTATGTTGACAGAATGAAATCTTTCAGTTCTTTGGATCAATTGTTTATTTCTTGTGACGGTAAGAAAAAGGGGCAACCTGTGTCAAAACAGACTATTTTCAAATGGTTGTCTAAGGATATTACCTTTTGTCCTACTCACCATGCTAAATATATTCCAGGCAGGGTCAAGGCTCTCTCTAGCAGGACCTTAGCTTCATCAAAAGGTTTTTGGACAGGGTTAGATTCTAGAAGTATTTTAGAAGGTGCTACTTGGTCTTCTGTACATACTTTTACAAAGCACTATCAGCTTGATTCCTTCTCTAGGTCTAGATCAAGCATTGCTAAGACCATTCTCTAGGTGCTCGGAGACCCTTCACCTTCCTCCTCCTAAATATAGTTAGCTATGGTAATCTACCCATATAGCTAAGGCTACTGCAGCAGTGATCGGATAAGTAGAACTTACCATAACAATAGATGTGCGAATGATCACTGTTGCCGTAGCCGCTCCCTCTTTCCATTCTCCTTGTTTTTTGGTGTGTTTTTTATGCCAGGGTGTGGACATTTATTTCTTGTTATTCTTAGTCTTGTTCTTTCAGGGCTCAGCCTCCCTCTCTGTGCTGGCAGGAAACCTCTGAAGGTCTTCACACCCAAACTTGGTAAATCATCTAAGGGAGAAAGAACATACTGTAAATAGGGCTTCCTGTATCATCTATTTAGTTCTAAAGATGTCTTATGAATTGTTTGAAGGATGAAAGTGCTTGACTCTGTGTTTTCAATACATTCTTGTGTGGATTATTTCTGCAGCTTGTTTGGTGGTTGTGTTCAAGGAAGTATCAGACTGCAGGTTTTTTTGTTTTTTGAGCTGCTAAAATTACAGGATTTGTGTTAGCATGCATTTTCTTAAAGACATGAAGTCTGAAACTCAAATGTATGGCATTATTTAGTGACCTCAATCCTCAGTGATTTGCCAGAAAACAACACATTTTATAAGAAACAGACCAAAAATATGAGGCAAAACTCAGGACATTCAGCAAAAATCTGGACAGTTGAGAGGTATGCATGGGAATGACTGTAGCTGTTCTCCATTCGCTTGGTACAAAACCTGTTTACAGGCCTAGATTGAACAGTGTTGTTAGGGGGGGTGGCTAAATCATGCTTTATTCTATTTAAGATGCAACAAGGAATATTGTTAGGATCCGTCGATGCAGTATTTTTTAGCTTTTGATAGCACTTTTAGGATTTAGTCTTGTGTGATAGATGGAGGCAAGCCATTTTTGAGTATATCTTGAGGGACAAACAGATGGAAGAGAAGCAGTGGCAGCTAATGATATCGGACAGCAGCCCTCCCAGCTGTGAATCACAATGGTACAATCCAATCCAATAACTTCCTCACATAGAAAGTGAATCCACAGCCCCCCCAGCTGTGAACCACAGTGGTACAATCCAATCCAATAACTTCCTCACATAGAAAGTGAATCCAGACTGCTGCCTTACCAGTCCAGATTCAGGAAGAAGGCAGCAAACTGCTGATGCCCCAGAAGTCTATGCGGTGTTAACTGCATAGACTGGAAGGGGATTGGACTGCAAGGTTGCAACCAGAAGTATGTGTCTGTGTGAAACCTTTGTAGATTTTTGCCTCATATTTTGTTCTGTTCTGTTCATCATAAAATCTGTGGTTTCTGAAGCTTTAATTCCTTTAGTAGTTGATGGTGCAGTGGTAGCATTGTTGCCTTACAGGTAGAAGTTCTCTGGTTTGATTCTTGGCTGGGATGCCTTCTGTATGTCCTTCCTGTGTTTGTTTGTGGGTTTTCTCTGGTGTCTTCCCATGTTACAAAGACGTGTTTGCAGTATTTCTCCCGGGGCCTCTGCTGAGAATTGACTTTTGTTCCAAGTCAGACTTTCCTGGTTAACAAATGTTAAATAAATAAAATTGACAGGCATTTGAATTTCAGACTTTATATTCTTCAGAAAGTACACAGTAACACTAAACCTTTTATTCTAGCAATTCTGTAAGTTTATAAGATGAATATTTGAAATTTGTCCCTATTTTTGGGACTGTATTCACCCATTATTGGCTTCGTCCAGGTTTTTTGTGCTAAGGTTGAGAGCTATGATGAGAACTGAATTCAATTCACTGAATATGTTTGAAGGCTGTATTCCCCCATTACTGGCTTTGTCCAGGTGTTTTGTGCTAAGAGGTTGACAGCTATGGTGAGAACTGAATTCACTAAATGGTAGCCATTTAAGTTTCAGTCTTCCTCTCTTTTGTGAAACAGCTGATTTGGCATAGTGGTATGTTACGCTGACTGATTTGCACAGAGTCCTGGGGCCAAGACTTGGCAGTGAAATGTATGGTGGTAACACAGCCTTTTATATTAGCAACTTTCCAAGATTATACAAGCAATGTTTAAAATGTGTCCCTGGTTTTTGGGCTTTTGTCCACCCTCCCCATTAAATTTTGGCTTTTTCCAGATTTCTTGTGCTGCGAAGTTGAGAGATACAGTTGAGTGTTGAGTAGATTTTACAAGGAGCTGAGAGCTGCAAGCAAAGAGAAGTTTAGTGCTGCTTATGCTAAGTCTGCTTGTGTTGTAAATAGCACAACAGGTAGTATACTTGCTTTTGATACAGAAGGTTGTGGGTTCTACTCCCACAGGGTAATGCTGCCATACTGAAAATGTCCTCTTTGGCAAAGACACAGGCACTTTATTTGTAGATGAGACAATGAAATATAAAGTTGTTTGCTAGCAGCAACCTCTTCATTAGTTACAGATCTCTTTAATGTGGAATTTTATAGATGACTTTTACTTCTGCAGAGATTGTGCATATTTACTGATACTGGTGGATTGTAGAAGTTTAGTAGACTTTTATGATGGAAATGTTCTCAATTGGGCAATTTTATCATTATTGGTGCATGCGTTTTGTTTCATTGTTTACTGGAAGAATGTTCAAAACATTAAATTTAAAACACCCTCTAACAACTGTACTGTATTATACAAGGAATATAATTTAATACAACCAGGAAAGTGTATCATACAACACGTGTATGTCTTGTGTGTAAGGGGCCTATCATTTAAAAACAGCCCAAAGTTAATCTTTATACTAGCCAAATGTATTTTCTTTGAATGTATTTCAAGGCATTTTCAATTAATGTGAGTTTCAAGGGCAGAGAAGTTTTAATGCTAAGTCTGTTTTCATTGTGAGACTGCATTGCATTGTTTAGCAGATGTCTTAGTGTTTGTGCTGTAAAATGCAAAATAAATCTTTCAAATGAAATCCAAATCATTGTAGAAGTAAAGCAGTATGCACATTACAGTGTTTATGGTAAATGGGGTGAAATAGCCAAGTAATGGGACATTGGAATGGCTACAGGGGGTAAAGCTCTATTCGACCATGATTTTGTGAGGGGGAAGGGTGGCAAACTCAAAGACAGCCCAGGCTGAACTATACCTCTCAACTGTCTAGATTTTCACAGAATGAATAGATTTTTGCTTCTTATTTTTCATTTGTTCTTATAAAATTGTTGGTTTTCTGGCAAATCATTTAGGAATTAAGTCACTAAATAATGACAGACATTGAGTTTCAGACTTCATAACCTTCAGAAAAATGCATGCTAAAACAAGACCTGTTATTCTATCAACTAAGTTTATACAAGAGCAATTTTTAGTACTGTTTGTATGTTCCCCCAATATATTTGGCCTTGTCCAGATTTCTTGCATTAACAGGTTGAGAGGTACATGCAAATAAATTGCTTTATAGAATTAGGCATATCCAAACCTCTCAACTGTCCCCGATTTTGGCTCAGAATGTTGCTCTTCAAATAATCCCTCCACAAAATGGCTATTTTGGAAGAAAACATGGAGGGTTTACAATTAATAAATAACTGTAATAATCAGTTATAGATTATTTTTATTTTAGAAATGCATGTAGAGTCATTTATTTTTGTCAGCTGCTCAAGTTAACAGTGCTAATATTTTAAAAAGTGTCCTTTCTTTGACAGGTTCCCAGCTGTATCGTGTGGCTACTTTATATTTTTGCATCACATTTTTGGTCCATTTTTCATAAAGTTGTGGTTTTCTGGCACATTAGAGGCAAATCATTAAAGTTTGAAGTTAGAAAATAATGACAAGACATTTGAGTTTCAGATTTCATACCCTTCAGAAAATTTATACTAATGCAAGACCTACTATTCTATTAGAAAGTTTATAAGAGCAATATTTAAATATTGTCCTTATTTTTGGGCCTTTGTCCCACTTCTATGTATGGCTTTGTCCAGATTTCTTACTTTGAGGTTGAGAGGTATGACAAATGTGTCAGAGCCATCACAGTCAGCCAGAGACATTTCAAATTGTGACATACTTGTTGCACCACACTCCCCCATGTAGTGACTCTGGATGTGTCCAAGCAAGGCAAGAAGCAGTTATGCAGTGTAAGTGTGCAGAGTATCTCGCCATCCAAGGTAGACACAAGTACTACAGTGGCTTTTCATCTGTCCTTGCTTGATTTTGCAGAATGTTCTGGTTTTCTGATATATTTTTATACTGTTGATTTATGCTTCTTCTTATTCAGAAAGTGGCTGTTGCTCTGTGTTTAAGTAACAATGCTTTCATGACCATCAGGTAAGCTTGTCTGAGATTGTAAGTTGCAAGTAAGCTTTAATAAGCATACTGTTAAAGAATTACCAACATTGAAAGCCTTTTTGTTGTTGCCATGCAGAAAATACTTACATAACTAGATAACACATAAACCTTGGGTACTGAAATGCATATGACAGTATTTGTAATAAAGGACAGGATTACAGTATTTTAAGAAGCTCATTACCTTTGTTGGAGACATACAGTCATCTTTGCAGGCTTTACCCGTAAACTAAATAGAATGCCAGTCTATCATGTGTGGTCCATAACCTGTGCAGTAATCCTTTAAGCAGTTTATCTTGAGCTTGTTTCTTGTTTGCTGTTCATTTTTTACTTTGATCATGTTTTCCCCATGAAACAATTAGATAGTTGTTGTCAAGCAGCAGGTCTTTTTTGGATAAGAAACATTTTTATAAGTGGGGTTATCACAGAGATTGCTATTTTCAGCATGTTACGTGGTACTTTTATAAAGCTGAATATAAATTATAATTAGAACTGCAGTGCAAGAAGAAGTGGTTTGAGTTGAGTATTGCTTGTTTTTCTTATACTTGACTTTGACTGGCATTCCAGTA